>NW_015160870.1:237309-311475 GCF_001447785.1 Gekko japonicus
CTTTTCTAATGTCAGATCAGATACTGCAATCGAAAAAGAGCATCCATTTCATCAGAATCTCATTGGATTGAATGCCATTCCTTAATTTCTGCTAGAATGCAAGCAAAATCTATCCTTAGGAACAGGACATTATCAATGAATACCTTGACCAGAAAAGTTCTGTAACAGCAATCTGCCAGGTCAAAATAAGAAGATCCATAGAATAGACATACCATATAAAGTGACTCTTGACATTACTGATGTGTAAGGGTATCTTTGGAACTTTTGGGTTTTTTTTAACGGCATGATAAAGAGAGAAGAGCCAGGATCTAAAGGAATTTTCTGTGGTATTCTCTATGCACGTCAACATTTTTTAGTTTCCCAGTCCCAATGCAAACCTTCACATATTTCGGAATTTGGAATATCTTCTGAAGCAGCAATCTATGAGAAGATGTATCTTAATGTAAAAAGTATTTACTCTCCCACCCTGCACTCAGTCTCTGGCCAATATACTCATTGAAACACTTTCTACTCTTTGGCCTTTCTGTCTCACCAGCCAATACTGGGAGCCAACTATTTGATAAAGAGATGCAAAGTTTATTAAGATGTATTATTTGTAGCCTCCTGATGATGACAGATGCACTCTGTGCAGCAAGAGTTCCAATCTCTATTCCAGAAATATTTAGAAAGCCTGTAAACTGTGGGATATTAAAATTCATCATATATGATTTTACCTCTGTTGTTATATGTTTGTATTATCTGTGTATTTGTCTATCTCTCTATGAAGAGTTCCATTTCCTGTAGTGAACAACATGACACAGAAGATTTGGGATTTTCATTAACTATGATCCAGCCACCTCTTTTTCACTACTATTTGCTAAATTGGTTACATAAGTGCTGGATCTTCTTCCCCCAAAGGAAAGCCAGCATAAAGTATTAACATGCCAAAACAAAACAGCACCAACTCAATGTAAAAGTGACCTTTTCCATTCGAGAAGCTCTCTGAAAATTTAACATGACACACATAAAATCTTTATTGTCAGCCATTGAGCAGTTCAGAGCAGGTTCCGTAATCCCTACACAGAGCCTAAAAGTGCACAAGGGAAGCTGGATTCAATTTTTTGCTTAATTCCAGAGGTTAACCATTATCCTCCTTAGCCAGCCCCCCTCCCCTTCCATGCTGTGCAGAGCTAAAATTAGTACTCAGTCACCAAAGGCCTGTCAGTAGACATTAGGTTTTCTAATTAAAATTGAACACATGTGAGTGTACAAAGCCCATTTGAACTGTGAACAGCAAAAATAAAGAAGTCTTAAAATAAATCTAAGTGCTATATTTGTCCACTATTGCCCAGCAAAGCTAATACTCTGACATTTCATGTGGATTCCAGAATGACTCACAAGAATATGCATGTGTTAGATTACATAGTTTTGCCAGTATCATAATATTTTATAGTTTAATAGAGAGTCTGGTTTGTAGCAGTGCAGGAAAAATAAATCTCAACCAATCAGTCTCAGTGTTTTCAAAGGGAACCATCTTAGCCTGCAGGGATTGTCTTCATCAATAGCAATTACAATGAAACCTCTCGGTCTCAGTGGCTGGATCTTTAATATCAATAACATAAAATGCAGGCATGCTAATGAAGACATATTAATGCATTGATTGCATGTGTAAGAAAATGCATGCCTGCTTTGCTTCCATTTATAAATTAACTGCATCATGTTGTTTTAGACTAATCACACCTGAATGCTTATCTTTTGACTTAAAGGGGGGAGGGATCAGATGTCAAGTATATGAAGAATAACCAAAAATCTGTAAAATCTCAGTACCATGAGACAAAAATAACAACAGAGAGATCTACCCACCCATTCCTTTCTCTCTCAGTGGGGCCCAAAGCTGCTCACACTTTCTCCCCTCCTCCATAATATCCTTACAACAACCACCACCCTGTATGTCAGGTTAGGCAGAAAAGGAGGGGAGGGCCCAGGGTTACTCAGATAATTCTCTAGCAGAGTGAGGACTCAGATCTGGGTTCCCCAGATCCAAATCTGACACTAGCCGTTGCAGCACACTGGCTCCCTTGGACTTGTGTATTTTAACAATCAAGGGTCCTGTCCACACGAGGCATTTTGGGCCGGGAGAGGGACGGATCGGGGCCGCAGCAAACGAGCACGATCCCACAGCAACATCTGGGAATCGTGCTGCGCCCGTTCCCAGCCTGTCCCCAATCCGCCCCTCCCAGCCAAAACCCGCATCAAAAAAGAACCACCTACCTAGGTGGTTCTTTCCGATGGGCCGCATCACTGCCAGCCGTGGGATCGCCGGCGCGTCTTTTCGCTGGCGCATCCCCGGCCCCCGGCCGTACTGCGCATTCTCGAGCATGCACAGTTCGGCAGCCTCCCCCTCCCACTCGTCTCTTCCTCCCCGGCATCTGATCGTGCCGGGGAGCAACGGCGCCGCGGCTCAGGGCATTGTGGGATCCCGCCCTGGCGTCTCTTTTTTGGTGCGGCATTTAAATGCCGCGCTTTGCCCAGTGTTTTCCCTGCCATGTGGCAGGGGCCAAGGTATGCATAGGACAATAATACTGATCTTCTATCAAATGTTTCAATTGATGGGTGGGGAAATGATAAATAAAATGTCAGCTTTTAAAGATGCATTACAACCCAGAAAGGAAAATCTGTAAAGAATACCAGTGAAAGGAGAATCAATGTCTACAGGGCAACTACTTCTGTCTTATTATAGAAGAACGCACAGAATTATGGTCTCATGTGTACGCAAGTGTGGAATTTCTTATTTATTGGTTGCATTTTTGTTCTGTGTTTCAACCATCGATGAGCTCCCAAAGTAGCTAACACTTAAAATCCAATTAAAAACAAAAACAAAAAACAAGGTCAGGTATCAAGATCAGAGTTCATGATGAAAGGATGTTTATTTATTTACTTATCTGTGACATTTTTTTAAAAAAAATCACTTTTTTCCAAGCAGAGACTCAAGGTGGATTGTTACGTTAAGAATAACCAAGACTGGTTGTTAGCCTAAGCGTCTATTTTTGGCTATTTTATGAACTATGTCTTATGAATTAAAGCTTGACACAGAAAGGGCTAGTGAAGAGACTGTGCAACATAAAGGTCAACCAGGGGGCAGCCAGAGACGATGCCAGCTGCATATGATGATCTACATCAACTCAGCAGGGCCCCCAGAGTCATTAAGCTCATCATGTGTATGCAAACACGGAGGTTGATCGCAAACACAGAAACTCATTAGCCAGCCCAGACCGAGTGTCTCCACCTGACAAGCTTAACTTCTGAGGTCCTCCCGTGCCAGACCACAATGGAAGTCCATTACACATAGCAACAAGACACGTCAGTGCTACCGGTGACTCGGCACGTATCCTGCCCCCGCCCAGGCACCTGCCCATCCAGTCAATCAATAGATTGAATATTGACCCCATAGCCAATCACTGACCTGTAGGGTTGGGCTACCTGATAATCCGCTTGAGCCCACCCCCTCCCCTCTCGCCGGAGACCTTAAAAGATCATGCACAGAGCCAACAGGGCAGCTCTTCTCATCCCATCCAATGATCCCTTTACGTCTGCTTAACCCTCTCTTGTCCAACTTGCTATCCCAACTCCCAAAAACCGCTTTGCCTTAGTCTGCAGCTAAGGTCAATCCACGTGTTCCCGGCTGGTCTGGATTCACGTATTTTCCACCCTATTTCTCCCCTTCCATCCCCTCATCCTGCTGGAAGCTTTAGGAGCTGAGCCACGCCGAAGGTAAATATACCCCACCAACGATACTTCCTGCTAATGCAACCGTGCTGTAAATATCTGACTTGCTTTTCTTAGTTCTTGTGTGTTTGTGTGGTTTTTATTATTATTCTTGTGTGCCTGAATTATAACTAGTAAAGAAAGCTTTATTTTACTGCCGTTTCGTCTCATCATTGAAGCGCGCCGGTACAGCCCATCCTGCGTATACATAGACCTGAATCCCGATTATTAAACTGTTCCAATTGTCTCTCCTAAAGAGCAATTCGGCTAACATGGTCCTTTAAAAAAATCCAACAACCTAGATCATTGATATATCAAAATTCACCAACAAAAGCACATCTAAATAGCTCAGCTTTGCATACCATCCAGAAGGACAGGAACATGGAGACATTCTTGTCATTTTTAAAAAAGCCTAATCTGCCATGTAGAGGTCATGACTGAAATAGTTCTGGAACAAGCAGATACTGTTGTCCCTTGCATGCAGGCTAAATTGCCAAATCTGGTTGGGAAATTCCCAGAGATTTGGGTGTGGAGCCTGGGGAAGCTGAGGGCTTGGAGACAAGCCCTATAGCCAAGGGTTATTTTGTTCGGGGGGGGGATTTAAATTTTTAAGGGGGCAGTCAAATTACAGTTAATTAAATTAATCTGAATGCCTGTCTTTAAAGGGGGGAGGCTCCAAGCCTGCTTCTACCCCTTCTTTTCAAGGGACAGGCCAGCCAGCACATTAGTTCCTAGGAAAAAAGCAGCTCAGAGAGCATTTAAATACCTTTTGAGCCCCTTCCACAGGGCTTGAAAGCTTAGAAAGGCACTCAAGCAATCCCCCTTTCAGCTACCCCAGTCCTGCTGTATACCACCTAGGTCATGGTGAGTCTTTATAAAACATTCCCATGAGTCTTTGCATGTTTCCCAAAGGCTCATGGAATGCTTTTGAAATGTTCATCATGTTGTAATTCCAAAAGAGCTCCAGGCCACACCTAGAGGGTAGCAACCTGATTGCAGGCAGGACTCTTTAAGAGGCCTCAGTCCGTAGAGGAACAATTATAATATAAAAAAGGTTCCCTTGCTTGAAAGCCAGTCGAATCCGACTCTAGGGTTGCGGTGCTCATCTCCGTTTCAAAGCTGAAGAGCCAGCGCTGTCCGAAGATGTTTCCGTGGTCATGTGGCCGGCATGACTAAACACCAAGGCGCACGGAACGCTGTTACCTTCCCACCGAAGTGGTACCTATTTATCTACTTGCAATTTCTTGCTTTCGAACTGCTAGGTTGGCAGGATATATTATAATATAGCATAACAGAAAAGATGGTCACCGATATCAAGTACCTGGTTGGTGCCTGTCATCTGTTTGATGGCATCAGCAGTGGAAGCTGGAATCTTGCAGGAGGAATCATTAGCAAGATTTCAATCTAGGCACCTTAAAAGGGTGTCTGGCTGCTGCCTTCCCTCACACTGATAAAGGAGGATTATAAAATGATGAATGAATTAAATATAGCAGCTAGACAAAAACACTGTGTCGTAATAGGTGATTTTAACTACCCACACATGGATTGGGTCAATATGTGTTCTAGTCGATTGAAAGAGATTGAGTTTCTAGACACTCTAAATGACTGTGCTATGGAGCAGATGGTCACAGAACCTACTAGGGGAGAGGCGATCCTTGATTTGGTCCTAAGTAACACTCAAGACCTGGTGAGAGATGTAAAAGTGATTGCACTGCTTGGGAACAGTGATCATAATGTTGTTGAGTTCAACGTTTGTATAAATAGGGAATTGGCCAAAAAGACTCACACAACCACTTTTAACTTTAAAAGGGGTAATTTCTCTGATATGAGGGGATATGTGGGAAGGAAACTGAAAGAAAAAGTAGAAAGGGTCCAAACCATTGGGGAACCTTGGAAACTATTTAAAACTACAATCCTAGAAGCGCAAAAAAAAAATATATTCTGCAGGTTAGGAAAGGCACAAACAGGTATGGGAAAAAGCCTGCATGGTTAACAAACAAAGTAATGGAAGCCGTAAAAGATAAAAAGGATTCCTTTAAGCGGCGGAAAGCTAGTCACAGTGAGGCTGATAAAACGGAACACAGGTTATGGCAAATAAAATGCAAGTCTGTGGTCAGGCAGGCAAAAAGGGAATATGAGGAGCATATAGCAAAAAACCTAAAAACCAACAATAAAACTTTCTTCAAATACATTAGAAACAGGAAACCAGCCAGGGAGGCAGTGGGGCCCTTGGACGACCAAGGGGTAAAAGGAGTATTGAAGGATGATAGGGAAATGGCTGAGAAGCTAAATGCATTTTTTGCCTCCGTCTTCACTGTGGAAGATGAGAAGTGCTTGCCCACTCCAGAACCACTGATTTCAGGAGGGGTGTTGAAAGACCTGAGTCAGATTGAGGTGACGAGAGAGGAGGTCCTAAAACTGATAGACAACTTAAAAACTGATAAATCACCAGGCCCAGATGGCATACATCCGAGAGTTCTGAAAGAACTCAAATGTGAACTTGTAGATCTCCTGACAAAGATATGTAATCTTTCCTTAAAATCTGCCTCCATTCCTGAGGACTGGAAGGTAGCTAATGTCACTCCCATCTTTAAAAAGGGTTCCAGAGGAGATCCGGGAAATTACAGGCCAGTCAGTCTGACGTTGATACCGGGTAAATTGGTGGAAACCATTATTAAGGAAAGAATTAGTAGGCACATGGATGAACAAAAACTATTGAGGCAGACTCAGCATGGGTTCTGTAAGGGAAGATCTTGTCTCACTAACCTGTTAGTGTTCTTTGAGGGGGTGAACAAACATGTGGACAAGGGGGATCCAATAGATATTGTTTACCTTGACTTCCAGAAAGCTTTTGATAAAGTTCCTCATCAAAGGCTCCTAAGTAAGCTCAAAAATCATGGGATAAAATTATGGATCAAAAACTGGCTAATTAATAGAAAATAGAGTTAGATTAGCATATGGAGCAGAGGTCCATCGGTGGCTATTAGCCACAAGGTATAGATAGGGGCTCTGGGGCAAGTGATGCTCTGTCTTCTTGGTGCTTGGGGGGGTCAACAGTGGGAGGGCTTCTAATGTCCTGGCCCCACTGGTGGACCTCCTGATGGCACATGGTATTTCTGGCCACTGTGTGGCACAGAGTGTTAGACTGGATGGGCCTTTGGCCTGATCCAACTTTGGCGTCTCTTATGTTCTTATGAAGACCTCGGTGATTATTAACGGTCACAAGAGTCTTCCACTTGAGCTGTTTGCAAGCATGATTTCAAGGTTGCTCCCCACCCCGGATGGCATCAGTGGTGATTTCTGTTGCACCTGATTCCAGGCTGTACTGTGGAGAGGCCAATTAAATGTGTCAGATTTTCATACTCCAGGCTATGGTAAAAAACCAAACCATGCTGTAATAATCCCCAATCAGCTGTCTGTCAAATCAGCTTTTTCCAGTTCTCAGAAAGTTGGCTGCAGCAGGTTAAATAATCTTATAAAACGTCACATATGGGCTATTACAGCCGTGAGACATCAGACTAATGTAACTTGGACCAATACATCTAATCAACAATCCATGTGGTATCTACTTTAAATAGGTATACTTTTAACAGTGCAATCCTAAACAGAATTACACCTTCCTAAACACACACAATGCATTTAAAGGCATGTAACTGTTTATGACTGCATTGCTGCTAATCTTGTGAGCCCATGGATATAGACATATATTAGAGACAGTGAGACTGAAGGACAAGATGGAAGGGAGGAATCAGAAAAAACATGGCATAGACATTATACTACAAGACTACAGGAAAGCCCAGGAGAAGAATTTGAGAAGACACAACAGTGGGAGATGCTGAGGGATGCAGTATTCAGAGCTTGAGCAGAAACCATAAAGCAGATGGTCTGAGGCAAAAGACCAACACTAAAGGTCCTTTTAAAACACATTAGCATCTAAGCAGCCATTGAATTGAAGGATTCTAGATTAACATGAAACACTAATGCATGCGCTACTTTGGGCTCATGTAGACAAATTGTAAGAGTTAAATGTGGCAAAGTAGACAAATTGTATATTGGTCCTGAAGTTCATTGGGAAAAGAATGTGCTTATACAATTTTTAGAATATGGTCTGATCATCATCATGGTAAACACCAGAAGCAACTTTGGTGAGAGTTTCCCGCCAGTAACTGTAAATGAACAAGCTGTTGTTTTTGGAATTTCTTTCATTCCCAATGTTTTTTCACCTATATTTTTACTTTTAAAATTTATTTTAGTTAGGGTGCAGAGATGCTGAGAAGCAGTGGTAGTTTTTAATTATTGCAATTTTACATGCTAACTGCTTATATTCTGTATTCTTATAATCTTTCCCGGAATGAGCAGATAGAATTTTTTGCATTTCAAATAAAAAGCAATCAAACTAGAGTTTAGCTCTCACAACAGATTTTTTTTTTATCACAATGATAGTTGAACAGTTAGCAGCTCATTTTGTTCTGTCCCCAGTGATTTGAAAATCATCTCCATGTCTTCCTACTGACAAGTATAGATTAGATAGTGAATCAGGTGTATTATACTACTGACTTTGGGATGACACACTGTGTGATGCTGAATCATGATCAGAAATGTATTTAGGTCATTTTTTCACCAGGTGCATCCTGAATGTCGAACCTTGCTTCAAGAAAGGACATGGTTAACTCCATACACAATTACCTAGCTAACAGTAATATATTTTTCCAAACAGATTGTTTGTCAGAGACCCTAGCCGGGTCCCCTTGAGTTACTGCTCCTGGCTCCCTACCTGGAACCCCTGAGCAACTCCCTGACCTATGGATCTTTGAGGGTGGGTGCACACGAGAAAACCAGACCTTGTAAAAATGGGTAAAGGTTTGTTAAATTAATAAAAAGAACTGATTACACAGTACAGTCCCTTTAGCTCAGCAACAAAAAAACAAAGAAGCTAACTTTGGCAACTCTCTTGCAGCATAAAATCCAAGCAGTAGCATAAACTGTAGTTCATCATGGTAAAACATATCTAAGCCTACTAGCATGGTGTTGGTAGAACTCTCTCTGGCCTATACCAGTATTATAGCTTTTTGCCCTCTGGTGCCAGGTGGTCTCTCAGGTCCAATCAAGGCTCTTCTTCTCAGAAACTTTCCAGAGGATGTTGGCTACTGCTCCTAATCCCCCCCCATCTGGTTATACAACTGAGCACAGGTTCTCAAAATTTGCCCAATTACCACATTCTTGTGTCCAGTCTTGAAAGGCATAGGTGGTGGTTGCAGGAACACTGAATTCATGAACCCCTGTGAGCTGAACTAGGCCTTCTAATATTTATGTTAACCTTTGAGAGGAAATTAGGGTGCTTAGCCTCACATTATTCACTTTCAGCATCAAGCTTGGACTTTGAGATCTCAGACATTTGTGAATTAGCAATATGATATTTTCCTGTATAAAAGCTAAGAAGTGCATTTGGAAGTTTAGTTCTTGACAGTGGATCCTGGATGCAAGTGTAAGAGCGGCATGTTTGGTACTGGCCCCGCTTCCTATTCAGGTAATGGGTAGGACCAGACCAACTAGGGTTGCCAGGTACCCCCTGGCAACTGGCAGGGAGTGGGGAATTACCAGGATCAAAGAGAAGCCTAGGCCGGCATAACCAGCAATGCAGCAATGTCACTTCCGGCGCACACCGGAAAGATATCACCACATTGGAAGCCATGCAAGGATGCTTAGGCATTTGAGCAAAAACTCTTATGATAGACGTCATATTTACCAATGAGTTTTTGCCAGAATACCAGAGTGTCTCTGTGTTTCTGGTGATGCAATGACATAATTTCCAGTGTGTGCCGCATTGCCAATAACACAGGCCTAGGCCTCCTTTTGCTGCTGGTAAGTCTCCCACCAGCCAGCTGATTGGCACTAGGGGAGGGACCCAGGAGTGGGGGATCCCCCACCCCTGACAGGGCCCTTTCAACACTAGGACCAACTTTCAAATGGATGCAAAAATACTTGCAAATAAGAAGCTTCTTTTGAAACATAAATAGAAAATCCTTTTCAGAAAGTCTTGACTCCAGTCAATCTTAGCCTCATTTCTCTATCAGTAAAATGCAAATAGTAATAGTATCCCTGGCCTCACAGATTTTTTGCAAACTGAAATAACTTTGGAATCCTGAGAAGCAGACAGAGGGCAGAAATAACCATGGTTCAAATGCATAACGTGTACAAAGAGGTCACTGATGCAAAGGGCCTTGCATCTTTATTGTTTCCAAAAATGTTTAACAGAGAAAAGAAAGCCTGGAATCCAAGCAAGCCCTCTCATTCAACTATTCAAAGTATAGGGTACATTCTTTACTAACAGTACAATCCAACTTGCTGCACTCGTCAGCACCTGTAGCTCATAACTGCACCAATAGAAAATATGTATGTCCTGGTGATGGTGGAAAGTGACATCAAGCCACAGTTGAAATGGCAACTCAGTAGGATGCTCAGAGGTGGTTTGCCATTGCCTGTCTCTACATCATGACCCTGGTGTTCCTTGGAGGTCTCCCATCCAAATACTAGCCAGGGCCAACCCTGCTTAAGCTTCTGAGATCTGATGAGATCAGGCTAGCCTGGACTATCCAGGCCATGACAACGTATGCCCTAGGCACTTATTTTTGTTACCTTTACAATCCAGTCAAACAGCTCACCTTTTTCTCTCTCCGTGTAGCTGTGGCTGAGGCTTTACTTCAGCTTTCTGGAAAATTTCAATTTTGTCTGTAAAAACTGACTCCTGGAAGTATTTCATGGTTGCTAGGACAACTGTTGATTAAGGAAGTACACAGTCACATAGAAAGGAGTGTTTTTTTTAATGTAGGTTATGTAACTCCCCCCTCCCATTTGTGAAGTAACATTGTTGTGTTTCTTGCTCTGCACGATTTTGCACTATACTAATGCATCAGAGTAGCTTCCTTGCTTTCAGTCTGTTCTCATAACCTATTCCAAAGAAAGTTTAGGTCTATGTCATAATGAGATCAATAGGACAGATTAGTCAGAACCTACTGAAGGCTATTCATTTCAGTGGGACTTATGTATTACTGATTTTGGGTTTCACTTTAGCTACATCTAAAATGTTCAGTGCCTGTGGCCTCAGATCTACATGGCACACTTCTGCTCAAAGTTGCCTGTTCTCCAGCTCTTGTGAAGATGCAGATCTTTGCTCAGCTAACTTTGCATCTGCTCACATCTGCTGCACATCCCATGACAAGTACAGAAAGGACAGGATGACTAGAGCAGGGAGGGCTTTGATGAGACTCTTAAATGGTGTAAAGCAGCATTATGTCATTAAAGGCTATGGAGCAAAACAGAGAGTCCCGTAGTTGAGGATCCAGCCCTCTGCCTCTAACAGCTGGGTGGTAAAATGACAGATTTTAGGTTCACTTCAAAAGCACAAATATTGTGGTGGTCCAAGGTCACAATAGCAGGCCTCCCTTTAGAGCACTTAAATGAATTTCTGTAGCTGTCTTCTGTTAAACCTCAGCTCTGTGAATCAAATAACTACGGAAGGCTCATAAAAATAAGTAAACAAACATAAAAGACTGGACCTGAGTGCTATTGTATTTCAGAGCTGGCTCAGAGCTCCCGTTAAAGGGCCATTGCAGACATATACAAAGCATCATATGAATACAGCTGGAGCCATCTACCTACAGCACAGAAATGTGATCTTTACTGTTCAAATGTGGTTGAAATTTGTTGGAACTGGAAAATAGATTAGTCTTTCCTTAACAGAACATCTCATGAATTCTGCCTTCCTATTGCTGCTAGAGGGTTGGAAAAGGAGGGTTGTGGGGTTTGGTTTTTTTTTTTTTTTTGGTAAATGTATTTAGTCTTTATGGATTTAATAGCTTTAACATATTTCATTCTGATGAAGATGAAAAACTTTCAGTTGCAAAAACGGATCACAGACAGAAAGAAAGGTGTCAAAGTAATGAAGAAAAAAGGAAAAATACAGAATTCAGCTGGATTCTGTCATTTTCGATGCCCTAATATCAGTTTCATTACAAAAGTCTGGTTGCCTTAGCTCATTAATCTTACAGTTGCTCCTCACACCTCCCTCCTTTTTAATGTCTGCATCAGATGAATTAAAGCAAGAACTGAATGATATTAACAAAACATATGCTTTATAAAGAGATTATTTTGGAAACAATGCACATTATAACCTCAATAATTAAGACCTCAGGCAAGGAATGATGTAACGTCTCAGTGTTTTAGGAAAAGAACAAGAGTACATTACATGACAGTTGTATTGGGATACAAGTCCTGTGGAAAAGACAGCACATTAAAAAAAATCTTATTCCTCACTGACAAAAAGAAATCATGATTAGAGATTCCTTGATGAACTCTGAACTCTTCTGAAATATTTTATAATGATCTCCCAAGTGATTGGTAAGTTGGAATGCTTATTGCTCCTTGGAGTTCAGTACAGAGTAAGCCCAGTTTATAATTCATTAGTGCTCAGCAAAAGTTCACACATGTTGAATATTTGATACAAAAGCCCAGACCTGAAAGTTGGTATCAAAGTAGCACTCCAAATGCATACACTGAATGCTATATGCATACTCACAGATATCTGCTACTACTAATGTTGCTGCTATAAGCACTTATTTAGTATTGGTTGTGTGCTATGCATTATGAAGACAACTGGCATTGTCCAGTCAAGGTTGTCTACAGAGCATTCTTGTGAGGTAATACGAATCATTCCCACTTATAACCTCAATGACTCTAGTTCTGGTTCTGCATTAGCTGCTTGGTAGCTACACAGCATTAAGAGGAAGAAGAGGAACCTGGTTCCTGAGAGGTCAGCCTTTCTTTCTCCTAAAAACAAACAAAAATTAGAGATGTTTGCTGTAGTGCTAAAGCAGAAGAAAGGAGCAAATTGCCCAGAGAAAATCTGGTTTTCAAATAAACTTCAGATCCACTGGGTTGAATCCAAAGATGAGTTACCATTAGGGATGGGCACGAACCCCCAAACCAGCCCCAGTTCGAGCACAAACCAGGCCAGTTCGTGGTTCATGAACTAGGGGTTTGGGAGAATGTGTCTGCTACGAGGTTTGTGGGAGACACATTCTTGGGCTCAGAAGGCATTTAAATCCCTTCAGAGCTTACTTTCAGGTCTGGTGGGCCACATGGAAGTGAAACCTGAAGGGATTTAAATGTCGTCATGTGAGCCAAATTGCCACGAATTATTAATAACTATGGGAAATTATGATATCACACAAGGCAATAGGCAAATAAGGGAGTAAGCACCTATGTATATAGGGGTCCTGCTTCTTCTTGATGCACCAGAAATAGACTCAAAGACTGGCTTCAGTATAAAATGGTTTTATTTACTGAAGATATCTCACGAGCATACAGTAATTCAAACACACTCGCAGTTACACAGATGGAAGATTAGATAGAAAGGGATAGTCACAATCGAATTATCAGGATGTTATGTTGAGGGGCAATACTTTACCTGTCCTCAGCAGGATGAAATGATCCTTGGAAAAAATGAGAGAGACTATGGGGTATTAGGGTCATGTCCTGAACCAGCAGAAACACATGGAGAGTCTGGCAACTCTAACCAAGAGTCATGGAGGTGGGGTGGGTGTAGAGGTCAGTAGAGGGAAATAAAGCACATGACTGGGTGCCCCTTTTTATGAAGTGGCATGGGGGGTGGGCTAGGCTGGCCACATCCCCTGGCACACCTCCTGCTGGTCCATCCCCAAAGCAGGCTGATTGGAACTGGGTTCAGGGGGAAGGGATTAAGGGAGTGGACAATGTTGAGATCTAGTAATTCTGGGCAGGAGAGTGGCACCTGGAGGGATGATGACTCATGCGGCCAGAGTCATTGTCATTTATATTCCTTGATTGTCTCATGGCTGTAGCTTCAGCTAGGTGAGGCTGTGTGGGGGAAGGGGAATGCTGCCTGCACATGCAAGGAAGAAGCTTCCACTTGGCGTTTGGATTCCATGTCTCTGGTCTTCTGCCTTGGTTTTCAGTGCTACATATGGCTAGGGAGCTGGTCCATCTTACAGCAGGTAAGAGGGCAGGTAACCTTAAGAACCATTGGCACATCATCTCAAATGAAGGCTTCCTTCTTCTGTGTGTGTATCTATAACTGGCATCACTCGGGTCACCACACAATTCAGTCCCTTTTGCACACTACTTGCACAGTCCAGTTATTATCACTTATGAACAATGTCCATAAGAGCGCTATAAGTGCCTTGCAGGGCAACAGTCAGAGCCCATCTCCACATCTGGCTGGCCATAGTGGGCTCCAAGTGTGAGCTTTATAGGCCTTTGGAGCTCACCCTGGGAGCTCAGTTGAGTCAGGAGGCCCAACTCAACTGAGCTCTCTGAGTGGGCTCTGAAGGCTTTTATAGGTCTTATATGCCCTTATATCAGCAGACCCTTATATGCGCAGGCTCATTTCTGGGTGGGTCCATTCTATGAACTCATGAACCCAATGAACCATGAACTGGTTCAGGAAACATAAAAGTTATTCAAATGAACCACGAACCTCAATGAACCACTGTTTTCCCAGTTTGTCCCCGGCCCTAGTTACCACCATTTAATGTTACCGCCAATTATCACGTCTGTCAGTGGAAAAGGATCAATATGAAACTGATTTTCACTGACTCTTCTCTCCTGATTTGGCCTACCAAACTCCCTGAATTGCTGACATTTAGAGAATGAGACCCTCAGGAAGGGCATGGGGGTAAAATGAGGGTATGCAATGAGAGGGGAAAATCAGTAAAAATCTCCCCCTTCTACTGGCAGAAAATTACTTGCAGATCTAACCATTTTTAAAAGAAAAGAACCACTTATAAATAATATTTGTGTATTACTTTATCTTAATTATTTATAAGCCTGCTTCTCCCATTCAAATGGGATCCAATAATAGTACCTTAATCCAGGTAACATGAAATAATTTGGTGGGGAAATGATTTGTGATATTACAAAGCAAATAATGAAAAATATGAAACTATCCTTTGTTTTGGTTGGATTAGTTTTTATGAGGCTGGATTGTGCCAGCCACATTTTCATGGTTGTGAACAAAACGAGCTCTCCTAGCTGCTTAAAGGACATCTGTTCTGCTCTACAAGCATGCCCCCCCACACACACACTTACAATTGTGAAAAGTGTGAGTTCTTCTGTGACAATGGATTAATGTGACATAAGTAAAAGAAAGTATTTCTATTCTTTAGCTCTCATATATTCCACAGTGAACAGGGACTGGGCTCCCATGGAGTTCATCCTTTCAAACCGTGATTTCCCATAAAGTTTCTCATAAGAATTTGTTACTCCCCCCTGAGAAACGTAGTGTCATCAAATCTCTTTTGTTTCTGTTGAAATCTCTTAAATGTTTCCCTGGAAAAGAAGCCCTACATTTGCTTCAGATTTTACTGCTGACAGAATTTTGGTTGCTATTTTAATTGTAACTTCCTTGGCTACTACTGTCATTCATGACACTTGGTAATTTATGGACCAATCCTAAACAGCAGTATTCAGAATCCTACTCAGGACTATTCAGCAGGTGTTACTCCCAGGAAAGCACTCTTAGGATTTCATGATCAGTGATGTAAAATGTTGTACCCCAAGCAAGGCCTTGTTTATATTTGATGGCCATTTACTTGTCAGCAGTAGCTCATGCTAGGAAAAGTTGAAGGCAACAGGAGAAGAGGAAGACCCAGCATGAGATGGGGTGACTCAATGAAGGAAGCCACAGCCCTCAGTTTGCAAGACCTCAATAATGCTGTTAACAATAGAATGTTTGGGAGCTCATTAATCCATAGGGTCGCCATAGGTCAGAAGTGACTTGAGGGCACTTAATACACACACTCAGTAGCTCACTGGAATTTTAGACATTTATCTTTGTGTTCTTTTTCATGTAGTACCTTTCCTTCTACACACATTCTGAAATAATTCATCAATAATACAGTGAATTTGAGCCAATTTACATGGGATGATAACTGAGGGGAAAACTTGCTTGTCTATATCAATTACATTCCACAAAATCTTTTATATGAATTTCTTTTGGTGAGAAGTGTTTTTGTTTTTGTTTTAATTTTAATTCTGTACCCTAAAGTGGGTGGGAGGAATCCTTTCAAACTACAATCTGAATCTGACTGGCCTTGGGTTATTATGCTATTTCTTTTTAGCTATAATTCCCTTGGTGAAGCTGAATTTTCTTGTTATTGTATGTTTGTCCAAGCAAGTATATCCTAAATTTACAAGGAGAGATGTGTTTCTCTGAGACAGGGTGTTCTAGTTTTACATCAAAGAGGCCTAATCTATATATTCTTGCCAGAGGTTTGAACTTCTAGTATACCTCCTGGAATAATCTCCGTTACCAAAAGCAGATTCATTATTGTATATGTTGTTCATGCAAACAAATATTACAGATTTATGAGCAGCATGACTTCAGATAAAAACTTTTAAAATTCTTACGTTTAATAGTATTATTTTAGACTGCAGCCAAAGCACAGAAAAACTGTTTGTGGATTAGGATATGGTCTGGGGAGCAGAGACATTTTTTCTATGTTCTGGTTTTGGCACTCAAACAAACATACTGATGACACAGATAGGTTTCCTTCTGATTTCTCTCGATCTCCTTTGTCTTTATGGAGCTTTTAGCCAGCGCAGATGCTAGAGCACTAATGTGACATGTTTCACAAAGTTCTGTCTGTCAGAAAGCTGGCTCTTGCTTTCTGTGTCAACTGACTTTCCTGGATAGTTATCAAGAATAGTGTATTAAAGTAATCTGGGTCTAATGTTAAGAAAGCAGAACTGATTATTGTGAGGTTGAGCCATAAAAGGAACACATACTTGATACTAAGTCAGATCACTGGCCCATCTATTCAGATTGGATGTGGTTCTCCAAGATTTCAGGGCAATGTCTTTCTCTACCCTGCTACCCAAGTTTCTTTTAACTGTAGATGCGAGGGATTCAAAATGGCACCTTTTACATGTAAAACATGTACTGTACTATTGAGCTATGGACATGCCCCTTTAAAAGGCTGTATTCTTCTGTATCAGACTGGCAAAAGTCCTTTATACCACTGCCAGTACCTGGACTTTTACCTGGACAAAATTCAGCAATAAAATTATATCCATAAAACAATTCTTAGGCTAGCAGCAGATCATAAAAACAGCTGTAAAAGATGAAACTTTGCACTTAAAAGCATAGGTAAAAAGACTTTTGGGGCTTGATGCCTATAGGAAAGTAAGGTAGGCACCAGGTGAGTCTCAATGGGAAGGGTATTCCAAATGTAGGTACCTGGTTCCACTCTCTATGCTTCTGTAGATAAGGCCATAGAAAATGGAGTGTGGGAAGAGATTCCTAACTGACAGGCGGAATAGTACGGGAGAATGCAGTCCTTCAGTAACTCCGCCCCAAGCCACTTAGGGTCTTAAAGTTAAGAAACAGTATTTTGGATGGTACTGTGTCACATAGTCTTTCCAAACCCAAGCTGGTGGCAGGGGATCTTCATATCTGCAGGACCATCTTCATTGATATATTGCCCAGCAGCAGCTCTATCCTATGAATCAAGCCCTGGTAGTAGTACCATCATGCAGGCAGGTAATATCTGCAACTACTTCAGCCAGAACTTTCACAATAGGGGTCTGTGTTGTGGAATGGCCAACCAAAGGGTTAAGACCCACACTTTATTGACTTTCTAGAAACTGTATAGATTGCAGTTGTTTAGATATAGCTGCGGTGGCTCATAGGTTAAGATGCTGAGCTGCATACCAGAAGGTCTGTAATTCAGCACTCAAGACCCTAGTGCCATGTGATGGAGTGAGCTCCTGTCTCTCGCTCCAGCTCCTGCCAACCTAGCAGTTTGAAAGCAAGAAATTGCAAGTAGATAAATAGGTACCACTTCAGTGGGAAGGTAACAATGTTCCATGTGCCTTGGTGTTTAGTCATGCCGGCCACATGACCACTGAATTGTCTTTGGACAGTGCTGGCTCTTTGGCTTGGAAACAGAGATGAGCACCACACCCTAGAGTTGGATTTGACTAGCTTTCGAGTAAGGGAAACCATTACCTCTACTTAGATATAGCTTTACTTAAAGGTTTGGGTTTCTGGTGTCTCTTGTAGACTCTAGGAAGGTTGTCTTCATTGATATATTTTGTTGTTTTAAATGAGGATAGTTTGTAACTATTCATTTTTTTAAATATTTGTGATTTATCTTAAGCCCCAGAGTGGGAAGAAAGACTTTAAATGAAGTGTCCCTGGGAAGGCATTTCATCCTTCCATTTAAACCCTCCTTTCTGCTCCTGAAGGCTTTCTGCTTCCTGTGAAAAGCCATGGGGAGCTAAAAGCTTTTTGTGGGGAGCAGAAAGCAGGGCCATTTAAGCTCCTGTTTTCTTCTCCCAGTGGAAAGCCACAGGGAGCAGAAAGTAGCAGTGGTTTAAATGGCTCTGAGCCATTTAAACCTGTTTTCTCTTCCTGTGAAAAGCTGCCAAGAGCTGAAAGCAGGATTCAAATGGCTCTGAGCCATTTTAAACAAACAGCTAAGCAGTGGTGAGCTCCCAGCGGCTCAGCTGTTTCTCGTGTAGAGCAGAAAGCAGGGGCAAACCCATGCATTTTGCTCTTCATGAACTGTCATGAGCCACCATGAATTGCACCAAAATCTGCGATAGTTTGTCCCCAAACAGGCCAAAATTTGGGATGAACTTTAGTTTGTCAGCCAGCTCATGCCCATCTCTAGCTGAGATACTGTTGCTCTAGCTCATGGAATATATATTCTGTGGAGTTTTGTTTCTTACGGTTTTTAACTTCTGCAGCAAACCACTGGAAAGCTTGTGAATTGATTGTGAATACTTTAGTCTACCCATTGGTCAACAACAGTCTGTGTTGAAAGGTCTCTTTTGACTTTCAGATTAGTTTTTCTGCAAAATTCATTGCTGGATTTGATTGACATAGCTCTAACAGGCTTGATTCCAAGGTACCTTATAAAATATATTTTCCACTTACATCTGCTAGGGTTGTCAACTCTGGCTTTGGAAATTCCTGGAGATTTTGGGGCAGAACCTGTGTATGTTGGAGTTTGGGGAAGGAGCGTAGTGAGTACGTGGTGCTGAAGAGTCCAGAGCCTGAAGCTGCCATGTCCTCCAAGGGAACTGATCTCTATAGTCTAGAGATCAGTTGTAATTCCAGGAGAACTTCAGGGCCCATCTGGAGGGCTGCAACCATTGCAGCATTATCTGGAGTTAAAGTTATCTGTGAAACCAAGGAACAGGGCATTTCTTATGATGTTGACGTATTACGGAACTCCCTCCTTAGGCATCTTCTATAACAGATCCACTCAGTTTAAAATTTTAGTAGGCCATTTAAGACTTTGGAATTCTGGAAGGTATTTAGAGACATATAAATTTCAACCCAGACTTGTTCAACAGCTAGTATATAATTATTATGTTTATTTTAATTAATTTTCTTATGTTATCAAAATTTATTGTCATTTTAATTGTTGTTAGTAGTCCTGAAACTATTTAAAACATTTACCTAGATATATATTGAATAGATACAAAATTAAATCCATCTGGGTTTTGGTCCCATCAACAGACTGAAGAATAGGTCGTTCCCTTTATGTCTTGCCAGGTAGCTAAAATGGCATAAGGCTATTTCTGCACTTGTCAGCAATAAGTGGACAGTAACCCATGATTAATGCCAGATTTATTAGCCATGCCAAGTCATGGAAATGTCCTAGAAACATATACAAAATACGATTTACCAAAGGAGTGGTAGAAGATGGGGTGAATTGGTTTATTCTGGAGTTTTAAAATTAGCACTGTGATGCAAAGAAAAATAATAGTCATTCATACACATCATAGAATCAGAACCAAATCTGGCAGCTGGCATTAATATAGTAAATCACATAATTATATTAAAGATGAATTGCATGGTCTTACAAAAATAAATCACAGATGCTGTTTAGATCTCCAATCATTTGCACAATATGAGTAGACTTAACAATGAGAAATTAATATGATTTTGAAACAAAGTAATGAAAGTCAGATTTCCATTTAGTAACCTATCAAACTTGTGTTCGCTATAGCCCTGTAGCAAAAGTGTTCTGACAACTTTCTGGTTTCCTCATCTCTTTGAAGCACCACTGCACCGGTTAACCCCCCCCCCCCCGCTTACAATGAGGACACAACAACTGTATGGGTTCAACAAGTTTTATTTATTCATTTATTCAGATGGCTGATCTATGTCAAATTGGCTAAGTATTTTTGAGAGTGGGCTGTACTAGGCAGACAAACACAGCTGCCTATTATGGGCAAGTCCACCCTGGCTCCAAAGTTGGCCAGTGCATACTCCAGCCTTGCTTATCAATGCCTGCACATGCAGTATATGCCAAGAGGTGCTAAGTGTTACCCCCCTCCCCTGATGTGCTGTAAGGACCCTTCTAGGTTTGGGATGATGCTGCACAGCACCAAGGGCACTTCTTCCCACTGTACCCTACTATAAGGCATGTGATCGCCTGTTCTAGACAGGCCCTCCATCACTTGCAATGCTTCAGGATGTATGCCAATTATCACTACCTATCTTGAGCAACCTGACCTACTCTCTCCAACTAGTTGTGGCTTAACCAGTCTGAGATGAGACATCGTTAACTAAAGACTCCTTTTTCTAAGACACCATGAAGTAGATGAAAATAATTTTCTTCCCAAGCCAATCTGGTGAAACCCTCAAAATTCCTGCTTGGCCCTATAAAAGTGACCAACTAATGCCATGACAGACAGCTCCTGGGGGTGTGGGGGTCAGCTGCAGCAACAAAAGCCTGCATGGGAGGGAACAGATCTCTTTTTATAGGTACTTGCCACCCATCCTTGTTGGCTAAATACCCTGACCAGTAGTGTCCTGTGCCTCCTTAAAATGAAAGGGGGCAGGGCAAACGAACCCATGGTGTTAATGCTATGAATTGCCCCTCTCAACACAGACTGTATTGTATGCAATTGATTGTATCGAACTAATATGTCTGCAGACTGTCTTTTTTTTTTTAGAGCTCAGTTCACTCTGTGGGGGTAGGTATGGATAAGGGTTACAACTGAATATAAAGACATAACAGAAAGTATGGTTTAGAGTACCATTCTAGAGAGATAGTTGTATTATGTCTGTGTCAACCAAAACCACAAATAGTCTTGTGGCATCTTAAAGACTAATATGTCTATTGTGGCAGATGGCTCCATGAGGTTTGCATTCTAGACTCTTTATGCATAAGTAGTTCCAGTTCAATGCTTCCATGTAATGTGTTCAGAATTGATACATTAAAGTAACAGGTAAGCAACAATTTTTCATTTTCAGCATCCACTTCAAGATTCAGTGGCTGTTGGATTTGAAATGGTTGCCTGCTAGTGATAGTGATAAGTCAGTGCCATCATGTTGCTTACAACAGAAAAAAGTACAGCCTTATTTAATTATTTAACTAACCAGCAAAGACGGAAAGCAGAATACAGTTCCTATAGTCTTACAGATTCAAGGGGTTGTGGAATGGAAGTTAGCTGACACTAGAACTAAGCTACAATTCTTCTTAGCCGTGCAATCATAGAACTGAAGGTCCTAATAATATTCATAATGGGCATCATGAGAACATCAGGATTATTAAGTGAATCCCTTGACAATATCAAGCTGAACACACACACACACACACACACACACACACACACTCACGTTGGATCCAACTACTCCTTTCCAATACAATAACAGCTTTGCTTTGGTAGAATGTGTCTTGTTCTGGAGGAATTCTATACCCTGTCAAAGCATGTAGAATTAGCAATCTGAACATGAGACTATACATGAATGATATGGGCAAGTTATCCACTCAAATAGATTGGGTGACTGAAGCATGATGAAGAAAAGCTTGGGTGAGAAAGGCGTAGTGAGAGAGAGAAATCTGTGGGTCCAACACCAATTTAGGGGTCAAGATATCTGGCCACCAAATAAATCCAATAGGGAAAGGCATAGCCAGGCATACCAGACAGGGCTTCTGCCCCTCACAAAACATATGGTCTTGAAAAGAATTCTGTGCTCTGTCACAGGTTAAAATATTGGTTATTTTGGAACCAAGAACACAGAGACAAGAACCAAGTGCACTTCTACAAAGTGGCTCATGAACTCAAATTAGGTAAACTTAGGGATGGTTTTTGATGGATGTGTGTCCCAATAGAGATGGCCAGGAGCCGCAAATATGAGATTTGGTTCATGATTCATGGCCAAACCATGAACTGAACCATGAACCAAACCAGTTTGGTCTCTGCTTTTCAGAAAGCAGCAAAAAAAGCTGAGTGGTGGGAGCCGCTAATCTATTTCAGGCCTTCTTGTGCAGTTCCTTTAAAGTTTAAATGGACTGCACAAAATTTAAAGGGACTGCAAAAGAAAGGCAACGAATGGGGAGCAGCCTGTCCGGGGTCAGGTGCTGCTTAAACAGGGGAAGCCCCTGTCCATCACCTGGTGATCTGGGAGAGCCCAGGTGCTCATCCACCCTCCTCCATCACCTGAAGATGCCTCCTGGACTTCCCATCAAGAATTTGCCCAGGAGACCAGTGGTGGAGTAGGCTGGCAGCAGAGAAAGGGTAGTCAGCTGAGGCAGTAAACAGAGTAGATGGCTGTGGTGAGCCGTGCAGCAGCAGCAGGGCCACAGCCATGGGCTGCAACAGCAGTTCAGCAGCTGGTCCCACACCAGGACCCCGTGTTGGGGGTGAAGAGGGGGCACTGGCAGGGACGGAGGCCACTCCATCCCGGGGACCACCTGGGTTGGGCATCACCTGTGCCTGGAGCGGCCTCCGACCCAAGCAAGATCACTCTTCATTTCCCTCTAGGTTTCCTATGCATCCTTGCGACTTACAAGAGAAGCTTTGTTGGTAGCCCTATATGTTTATGAGACAAACTGACTTCTTAATATGTATTGATACTATGATCAGGAATCCTGTCTTCGTCTCCAGCATTGACCTAGGCACATATCCAAATTCCCATTAAACCCATCCAATACCATGGATTAATGATAATAATCAATAATATAGCATTAATGACCACTAAAATTATGCAAGAGACCAAATGACTTTGCACAGAATCACAGTCAAATGGTCTCTAGTCCCACAACAACAAAAATTTCAGGTACACTTCAGTTTTATATATAACCAAGTTGAAGTTCTTTGACTTTTGAAGGCCCAGAATTGTTTCACTGAGGGAACACCACAGCAATTACAGCTAGAGATGCCATAAACTTTGCCACATACAAGTTTGGCAGGCAACCATCGCATGCTCACTGGTAGGCCCAACCTCCCATCCTTCCACCTCACCATGATCAGTGTCAAGCAGCAGCTGAAGAAAAAGCCCCCTGGTGGCATAGCAGGGAAAATAGTGGCCACAAGGGGCTGACAGCAGGAAATGATGCTGATGTGGGTGGGATCTTCAAAAAACATGCACATTCCCATCCTGGGACCATAGTATTTCTGAAAAAGATCAGAGCTCAGCAGGCTTGAGAATGCGAGCCCCAACACCTGCCGAGCCTGCGCTGCTGGTGGGGGCCTGCTTTGCCTCCGTGAGAGGCATGAAGAGTAAGGAACCAACAGGGGGCAGAGCTAGCCTGTCTAAACTTGGCTCCTGCCCCCTGCCTTACAGTCAGTCGGTAGAGCTCGGCCCACCCTCCCACCCTATTTTAGTGCAGGTATGACCGGTTGCCTTTTTACGGAGCCAGGTAGGAATTTTTCGCCTCCATCGGTTTGGCCTATGTATGGAGGTGTTTTTGCCTACCTTGCACTGATGATGGTGGTGTTGGTTTATTGGCTTCGGGGGGCCGGGTTGTTAAATAGAATGTTCACTTTAGTGTTTGGCGGGATAGCACAATCAGGATGGAAATGGTGAGCACCGGGGCATTGTTATAAAGGAAATAAAGGGTCCTCCAGGAACGGCTTTCGGGCCTTTGCGGCTCAAGGCCGGGAAGGAGTGATCTTCCTTGGAACAATCTGGCTCGGCCTACCTTAGTGGGACTTTGCGGCTTCTGGGGTGGTGGGTCAGGGGTTCTCTTGAACATGCCACGCTGCTGGTCGAAAGCCACCTTCGGTGGCTTGAGATCAGAGCAGGTGCATCGCCCAGAAGGAAATGAAGGTGGTCAGGAGTTTGACACCTGTCATATTCCTCAGTACAGTTCTGGTAACCCCTTGCTAGTATTTGTTGTTATTAAATAATTAATAAAGTGGCCCTTGTTAAATCCATATTGGTGTCTGTCTCTTTATTCCGACTGGGGGGCAAAGAATGTACCAAAGGACAAGGAAAGTTTGGAAAGTGGACAACTAGAACATGTCTTTGTGTATTAAAGAAACACAAAACAAAACTCTAATTTGGATGTCAAAACAGAGAAACATCCATGTGGAAGCAGCCACAGGTAGGCTTTTAATTCACTTTAGAAACAATGTTGTTCTTTTGTATTCAGATGTCATCTTTCCTTTCGAAAATTGTGTCATTTCTGTTAATTTCTCCAGCATCAGCAGTTAGTAGCATTTTGTGCACTGGGTTCATCATTTCTCTTGGATCTAGTCAGAATGACATGACCTACATTGCACTAAAGCCTCCATGTTCAGCTCTGCTCTTGTATATCATTTTGCTTTTTGCAGGTTGATGTCAAGCTCTTAACGTTATTAGCAGATATTTGCTGTGGTTTAGTAAACGGAACAGACTCCTCAGGAAAACATTACATAGAATAATGATTGAAACTGTATCATTAGCACGTGTCAGATGTGGATTGCTAACAAGAAAAAAAAAGTGTAAATCTCACTTACTGTACAATGATATTTCCTTAAACAAATAATGAATAAAGCAAGATCTATTTTAAAAAAGTATCCCATACACTTCTGCTGAAAAAGTGTTCATTTGCTGGGGGGGGTCACTCCCCCCCCAGTGTGACAGATCTTTCCCTTGCAACAAATTCATCAGAAATCCTTTTGCACTGCAAATATTTAGATTCTCTTTGGGACAAGAAAGGCCTTTTCCTGTACAGGTCCGCTGAATCCAGTCTTGCCAGCATCCCCAGTTGCCTTTGTCAAGGCAATCTAGAACATCTCTATGTTCATTTTTTTCCTGTCATTTCCAAAATACTTTCATTGAGATGACTGCACCAGCTTTGAAAGATGTCAACCAAGTAAAACAGTCATTTCCATGTTTTTCACATGTTGTGGCATTAGTTTCCCCCTCTGCACAGAATCTCTAGATCTGCCATCAGATTTGCTTTTCCACAAAACAAAATTCTGAATCCACACATTTGTAGTTATGCAGATAATTTGTAGTTATGTAGTTATAGATGAAATCTTGATTACCCTTAGGCTGCAGTCACATGAGCGGGTTGATCCGATATTGTTGCAGTACCCTTGCAGATTTAAAGACCACAATCAGACAGTGACATCTGCCTTCCCCAGTCATTGCCACCCTATTCTGCCCCATCTTCAAAGCAGAGTTAATGGACACAGGGGAAAGTCCAGTCTTTATGGATGCCAGTGCTTTCACCCCACATTTCTGGCTGTCTGAAATCCCCTGTTGTGAAGTCAAGCCATTAGGAAAGTCTGAAGCTTCCCTTCTGTTTACACCTCCTTTGTTTGTTTGTTTTGGATCAGGTAGCTATGTGTGCATAAGCACATAATCGCCCCTGGTGTTTTCAAGCACTGTGGCCAGTAGTCATTTTGGATTGGGAGTCCTGAGGGGAGTTGATTTTGAACAACAAATCCCCCCCAACCCCCCTCTCCTGTTTCTGTGTCAGAGTTACTGAGAGCATGTCATGAGTGGTACAAGGGTAAATGCACTGAAGTCAATGGGGCTACTCACATATAAATCTGCACTTTACCCCCCCCCCGCCACCCCATGTATTCCAAGGAAAACAGGAAGAGGTAAGGAGGCTGAGAGGGGCTGGAATACTGGGCAGATGGATTGTGGATCTGTCAAAAAGGAGCTGGAGCTTTGAATACACGTTTATGTGCATGGGCGAAAGACAAAAAGAAAAAAAGGATGCTGTAACAATCTGAACGATTGACTATGGGGCAAACATGCAGTGAAGCCAGTTCAGAATTGGATCTCTGATCAAAATTTCCTGTTAGAAGATAAACTGGTGTAATTAGAGGTGTGGCCAGATCATGCCAAGCCTGTAGTGTGTCCACAGCCTTAGTTTACTGGTCCAAATTAAGGCTACTGCAAAACTTTAGCTCTTTCTCGCCCCGATACATACAAACTGTCATTCCTCTTAAAATTACAATGATGAAATTGTCACATATGCCCTGCTCTTTTTCACATAGACTACCAAAACCTTTTCCTTGTTAGCTTTGCAACCTACAGTTTGTTCACACTTGGTCAATTGAATACATCTCCTAAAATTGTTGTCTGTTCTGCTACTACAATCCTGTAAGCCCTCTTATTTAATCAATACAATAGTCCCCTGTCATTTTTCAACTAAAATACAATCTGACATTGACATTGTATGCCATAATTATTGTGCATTTCCTTTTAGAACTCTCCTCCTCTGTTGCACTTTATCTCTGTCTCCTCTTCAGAGTTCTTCATATGTACCTAAGGACTTCTACACACCAGGAGGAGAGGCTTACACTAACCTCAACCACTAATTGGCCCTACTAGCTGCTTTTAAAACTCCCAAAGGTTTTCATGAGACTGTGGGGGGCACTATTCTTTAAAATCAATACATCTATGGTAGTGTTGTTATGCTATAAATAATTTAAAGCCAATTGAAGAAGTGAATGTTGGTATTATTTTTGAGATTAGTTTGCCAACTGTAGGTTAGGAAATTCCTTGGAGATTTTGGGGTGGAGCTGGGGAGGGTGGGTTTTGGGGAAGGGAAGGACTTCAATGGGGTATGAGGCCATAGGGTCTACCCTCCAAAGCTTCAATTTTCTCCAAAGGAATGTAGCTGGAAATCAGTTGTAATTCTGGGAGATCTCCAGGTCCCACCTGGAGGATGACAAGCCTATTGTAGATGAAACATCTGTGGTGTTTGAAGGTAAGTGAAAACAGGCTTGATAGACCCATTAAATTTTTCAATGAGGGAACTTTAGTCATGGTCTAAATTAGACTTTCCTGTGCCTTTAACAGCCTGTCTGTTTCTGTAATCATCACACCATCCATCCATCCATTACAGCCTACCTTTACTTGAGAGCCTTTCTTAAAGTACCGTAATCTAATATTTTCTGCATGGTCTGCCTCTAGCCTCTAGCTTATCTGCCCATATCACATTCTCAAGAGTGTTCCATTTACAGTACAATCCTGAATTATACCCACCTAAGTCTACTGTAGTCAATGTAGTGTTAGCTTGGTTTAGGATTGAACTGTTGAACTCTGTTCTGTCTCTTCACCTCTGAAATGCTCAACCTGATTATATGTTCTCTTGACATGAATCATGTCACTACAGTACAGAGTCCAGACCAGGACCCTCTTTGTGCTAAGTAAACTTGCTAAAATGCAGGCTGATCATAACCTGCCAGCAGAACTTCAAGGCATGGTACTCTTCAATGAAATGAGAGGATGGCTAGGAACCATGAGATTAGGAAATGTACTTATAACCATGGCCATTGATTTGTCCAACAAAATCAAAATCAAATGTGATGCAGGAAGAAAAAAGTTGTTACCTTGTGATGGTGTAATGGGTAGCCTCACTCTGACTGTAGGAAATTTCCTGCATATGCAATCACATTCTAATCCATAAAAATAATTCACATGTTATCACATAGAAGCTTCAGAAGGGATAGGAAAAATGTAAGCAAATAAACCAGTCAACACACTCACCCACCCCAACCATTCATTTTTTGTAGTTGTTGTTGGTGTTCTGTAAGTATAGCTTCGTAAAACAAAACATAATCATATAAAAGTGGAATTAACCACATATTTTACCATTTGGATACCTGAGCACAGGACTGGCATCAGTATCTGCTAAACTGGGGTATCTGCTATGACTTCACACTGGACTCACTGCTGCTGCCCCCCACCCCAACAAGCAGACGAGCAGAATCAGTGATGGTGAGTAGGGTGAATGGGGACAGGCATGGGCAGCAGGTGAAACTGTGGTGGGGTGGCAGGGGTAAGTGCGCCAGTAAGCATTGGATGAGCATGCATATGGTGGGTGCAGGAGGTTGGTGAGTAGTGGTGTGCAACTGGTGGGAGGATTCAAGGACATGGAGGGCAGTATTTATGCAGATACCCTCTTGCTAGGGTTCCCAAGTACTTACCGTGATCCGGTAGGGCAAGCATGCTCCCTGGCCGGACCATTCCTCCCTGTAATGCACCATGCTGTCCCCAGGAAGTGACGCTGGGCGACGCTCTGGCAATGGGACTGAAAACTCGAGTTTCCAGCCCCATTGCCAGAGCGTTGCCCAGCGTCACTTCCTGGTGACGGCATGGTGCGGCACGTCTGTTGTCCCCACAGGAATGATCCTGCGAGGACATCTGTGTCCCCCGCTAAACCACGGTAAGTACTTGGGAAGCCTGCTTCTTGCAGAGCCCAGTGAGTTCTGCTCCCCCTCTTTACTATGCTTCCTCTCTGTTCAATGGACAATGTTTTAAGTGGTCCACACATCCGTTACAAATCATATGAATCCATCATAAATACTATTTTTTAAAAAAAGACAAAACCTTGCCATTGGCATTTAAGTAGTACTTAGTGAAGCTAATACTTTTGATTCATTTGGACTGGCAGCATACAGTTTTTATGCATGCACATGTTTTTTTTTTTTTTAATGCAAACCTGTTCGCCTGCCATTCAGTTGTTTGGTGCCAAACCAAAGAAATCTGGTAAATGGCTCATCATAGCTGAACATGTTAAATTCAACTGTCAAACATGTTCACTAAGAAATTCCTGGCATTTCTGGGAGAGACTCCTCCATAAAATTAGATCATACACATCATCTGTAGTGATGAACATAATGTATGCTTCCTACCATTCTCTCTCTTAAGACTTAAGGTAACAGTTTGACTGGTTTTATACGGGTACTCCATACTGGCCTCTACCTGTTTCTTTTCACTTCTGTTCTTCTGAAAGAGGTTATTTAAGCTGACCTCTAAGCAAATGTAGAAAACAGCATTTATGAAGCTAACATGCTACTTACATGTAAAGTCTCCTTTTAAGTCAATGCTTCCTCTCCCCATAAGATGGGGTTCTTATTAAGTCCTGTACCATGACATCCTAAACAGAGTTACACCCCTGCAAGGCCTCTGAAGTAAATGATTTACAAGGGTGCAAGTATGCTTAGAATAGCCCGTTAACTCACCCAAATAATTGGAATATTTTAAAGGACCTTTCAATGAATATCAGAGGTTTTCAGACATAGCAGAGAGGTTCTAGAGTGCACCCAAACAAATTTCCACTTTCCCCCTTTTCAAAACACTGCTTAAATTGGACTTGAATGCAAGTACTACAATCTAATTAGGTTATGGATTTAGATGTTGCACGTATGAATTACAAAGCACTGTGTTCATGTGGTTTCAATAGTATATGTTGATTTAATGAGCAAGCTGCTGCATGCCACATATTGGTGTCCCCTTCCAGGTGGCTGGTTATAGGCAAAGCCTAATGTATATCACATTGTGGTAATCTGCTAACAATAGCATCTGGGTAAAACAGGTGTTTCAAGATTGTCTAACAAAAACTGGTGACTGATTCCCAAGCTTAAAGAGGGGAAGCAGGTGCATGACTTCAATAAAGGGACATGCACAACTCTTCTTTATTTTCCAGCTGTTTGCTACAGACATTAATGTATGCCTCTTCATACATTCTCATGGATATTGTGGTTGCTGCTGCAAACCTGTTCAGCCATGGATGGCTCCCACATCTAAATAATGCATGTAAAACCCCTCACAGGGCTAGAGCCAGCAACATGTTAAATTTTCTCATTTGAACATCCTATTGAGAGGTAGTACTGGCATGGGAAGAACACTCATTACATTTGCAACAGTGGAACTGGCCACAGAGGAATAGTCTAATGGATGAAACTATGCTGCTAAGGTAATTCCACTTAGTGATATACCACTAAGGTAACTATCCCTTAACATGGACTGATCTCAACTTACTAGTCTTAACAATGGGATGCTACCACAGAACTACTTTTTTGTTATGATGTGAAGTTGCCAGATCTACAAAGATCACCAGCAACATTACTCCACATGAACTGTGTCAGGGCTGGCGGTAGGGATGCAAGACAGACAGAGGGAGGCAGCCAGATAGGTACGCCAGCCGGGCAGCTGAAAGTTCAGTATGTGCTTCTAGTTGCTTAGATCAGGGAGTCAGGTCAGGCTAGCAGCTGTATAGGTCAATTTAAGAAGTCCCAAGATACAGCAATCTTGCTGAAGCTAAACAGGTATGGATTTGACCAGTGCCTGCACTGAAGACCTCCTTGAAATGAACATAAGAACATAAGAGACGCCAATGTTGGATCAGGCCAAAGGCCCATCCAGTCCAACACTCTGTGTCACACAGTGGCCAGAAATACCAGTGCCATCAGGTCCAGCAGTGGGGCCAGGACATTAGAAGCCCTCCCACTGTTGACCCCCCCCAAGCACCAAGAAGACAGAGCATCACTTGCCCCAGAGCCCCTAGCTATACCTTGTGGCTAATAGCCACTGATGGACCTCTGCTCCATATGCTTATCTAATTCCCTTTTGAAGCCGTCCATGCTTGTAGCACCCACCACTTCCTGTGGCAGTGAATGCTTTGTTTGCAGGTCTCAGTTCCATGATGGAACAAAAATGGAATATAAATAAGAAGAGTTAAGAGTTGTACAACTCATACAAGAGATAAAGAGCTCTTCAGAACGCCATATTATTAGTCAGTACCAAGAAAAAATAATCTACTACTGCTTTGAATTATTGTGCAGTACGTATGTCAGTCTAGAAGCAGGGAGATCTGGATTCAGATTCCCACTTTTCCATGAAGCTCACTAGGTGACCATAGACCAGCCACATTTTAACCTAGCCTACCTCACAGGGTTGCTGTGAAGATAAAGATGGGGGAGGTAGCCAAGTATGTTCCCCTGAGCTCCTCAGAAAATGGCTGAAATAAAATTCAAATAACCTATTGCCATTAAAACCAGAAAAGCAAGGATCCTTGCAGGAAAAGGTATCAGTGCAACAGGTATAAATATTGAGCAAGTCATTGGGCATGTGTGTATAAGGTGGTTAGTATCAAATTATGAAAAATGTTTTCATAGATTCAATTAGTAGGATTAATAAGTAGTAACATTTTCTGAAATACATTGAATAGGGTGATCGTATGCTTTCCTGTAGTTCCGGTTTCTGAATATCAGTTTTTATTTTGCAAAGATCTGTTACACTAAAACACAAATAACTGAATTAAAAGAAATAAAATTGACACCAGAGGTGCAGCACAGCACAGTATAGTATGTACTTATCTTAATGTACTGTTTCTTGTAATCCCCTAGTGCCACCTCTGGCTGAAACTCACTGAATATGAAAAGCTAACAAGCATTTCAAGGAGAAAATGAAGTGCAATGTGTTTGACAACTCCGTGCTTAAGCAGAATGCTGAGCGTCCTGCTGAGTTCACCACCTTTTCAAGCTGATAATCAAACACTGAATTCTCCTGCTCCTCTGACGGAGGAAGCTCTCCCCAGTTCCCATACTATTATTGTTCATAATGAGAGGTTAGCAAGAACAGAATGGCTTTCATATTCATAATGCTTCAGACCTCAGTACACCAAGGGAAAGCATACCTACACTATCTCCTTTCCAAATGGTCACTGTATCAAATGGTATAATGCAGCTGTTGTGTTTGTTTGTTTGCTTGTTTTTGGGTTGCCAACTGACCACAAAATTGGCCTGGCTGGGTTTTTTTTTTTTGTTGTTCTTTTCCGACCAAACCCCAGAAAACAAGGGGTAAGATAATTGGTTTTCTTCAGCTGTCTGTCAGCTTTACACATTAGGGGCATTGATAGCTTTACGGCTGAGCTTTATCCCTGGGCATTCCACAAAATCAATAGGTTCTGCCCCTTTCTGACTGTGTCCAAAATGCTGGGCTCTGTCCCATAAACAAAGGGGTGCTGCAAATTTTGTGTAAACCTATTTTATATGATTGTGACAGTCAGATGCAGGTTGATCATCAGGTCTGTTCAGTTCTCCCTGGATGACTCAAATGCACGCTGAACAGGTTTGCATCGTTATTTTTTCAAAACTATTCACTTGCCAAAACACTAATGATAAAGAGATCAGCAGTCATTAATTTTATTAAGGGCTACTTATACAAACAATGAATGGTAATATTTTTCACACTTCGTTTGTTTATGACTGATTTACATGATTTGTGAATGATTTAACTGTTGTTGCACCTGGGAGCTGTAAATATATATAGCTGCTGTGTTAATGTGACCTAATATTCTAACAGTCTATTTCCATCACTAGCTACTTTGAATCCCAAGAATTCATTTTTAGAAGTAAGTCTCTAGTCCACTTACTTGAAGAAATATATCTCTGCAACAGTGTTCCCTCTAAGCTGAGTTAGTGTGAGCTAGCTCACAGTTTTTTTAGCCTCCAGCTCACACATTTTTGTCTTAGCTCAGGAAGGATGGCTCCAGAGCAAACTAATTTATGTAGTAGCCAAATCGCTCCCTCACACCTTTAATGCCAGTAGCTCACAAAGTAGAATTTCTGCTCACAGGACTCCACAGCTTAGAGGGAACATTGGCAGTCACTGGTAATTTGGAAGAGAAAGTCCTATCCAGAACAGCCAGTCACTTAGAAGGACAGGATTTGGTCATGTAGTTTTAACACAGAATTCAGATAATGTTGTTCACATCTAGTGCTGCTCATTGTCTTCTGCGCTGACTTTGATGTTTTTCTGACCCCCAATCCCTGTTATTTTGATGGAATTGCAAGGCTAACAAATGTAATATGGAAAACTGTTGGTGCACCAGGCAGGAAGAAAGGTCAGTTCAGGAGTGCCCCGTCTGATTTCTTTTTAACTTCCATTTTAAAATGTTGTGCATTTGATCAATTAATCTGTGTCTGGAATGCAGTTAATTTCTATTAATTAATAATTATTTTTGATTTCTAAATAGCTCTCCAAATATAACTAGGGGGCAGGTAAAATGGTATTTTGCTTGAGAAGACAAGATACTTTGAAATGACCCTGAAAAAGAAACCGGAAGTGGAGCTGATTAGAGGAGTGCTATGAGTCCACTGAGTCTCTATGTTTATTGGTTAGATTTGGGGAGCTACTGGGCCCACCCCTATCCATGGATAAATTTAATTTGTATGTAAAAGCCTTTCTGAGAGTCTGAACTGTGCTCTGCGAGGCTTAATACAGCATTAAAGTGTGCAACCAGTAACAGCTACGTTACCTGCATTATGAAATACAATGGTGGGAAGGGAAGGAAAACTAACAACAGAACAAAACAGTAATTGATGTTTCCCAGGCACAATCTTGGCATCTCCTTAAATTCTATTGTAATGGTTTGCTTGCCAAGACCCTGAATATGCATGGGGTATTTCACCCATGAAGGTTGGAGCCACGTTTCTTTGCCGTTTTGAAAGATCCATAACTCAAAAGGCCCTGAGGCCAAAGAGAATATTGAAGGACTTTTTTGTTTTGTTTAAAAAAAAAAAAAACAAGTGAAGGAATCATAATCACCCTTCATGGGTGAGATTGCTGGTTCGGTCTCTAGATCTGTTCTTTAAAATAGCTCTTTCAAAGACAAATTCTAGATTAGGCAATGAGAGATAAGTGTACAATAGCCCTATGGTGATGTGAGGTCTAAGAAAGAAATTGGACCTCATGGAATATGATGAGTGCAAAAATAGGTATATCTGATGATATGTTGAGAAGCAAGGAAAAATAATGTGGTGGATGAAGTAGGGGAAAGCAGTATCCTAGCAAAAATTATAACCAAGTCTTATCCTATCAAATAATTATGAGGCAAAATGCCTCTTCTGTATATGTCTCCTCAATCCATATTTATACTCCAGTTTTACACCCCTGCACTAACAGGCGAGTGGTATACTGCTTGGAGTATGAGCTCCAGGTTCAAATCCCTCATTTACATGAAGCTACCTGGGCCAGTCATTCTCAGTCTGCTTAAACTATCTCAAAGGACTGTTGTGATGATAAAATAAAGGACCAGAAAACTATGTATGCCACTATGTGTACCTCTCAAAGGGTAGAGTTTCCAGGCACATGTCTGGAAAAACCAGAGGAACTTTGGGGGCAGGGCACAGGGAAAAGGATGTTGTCAACATGTGATGTCAGCATCACTTCCAGTTAAAACCCAGAAATGACATCACTGATGCAATCAGTGAGATCCTAGAGTCTTATTGATATCACTTCTGGGTTTTAGCTGGAAGTGATGCTGACATCACATGTTGACGTGTCAGTTCACTCACCCAAAGTGAGCTAATAGCACTGGCATGCTTGTGAAATATATAAATCATTCTAACAATTAGCAAGGTAGGCCATACATGTAACAGCTAATTATAGTCCCTATGCATTTTTCTCACGGAAAATTGGTTTTCCTGAATTAAAGAAATAAAGGTTGCTGTTACGTACAGGGGTCGAATACAGTCCAGGTTTAACACTATCTTTCTGAGCATTGGAGTCCCACAATATTGCCTTGGTACATACTCCATAAACTTCAGGTGAATATTCAGCCGCTTTGAGAACTATTCTGTGGTTTGTTTTATCTCACTTGTCTTTATTTATTTATTGCAGAGGCATGGCATAACCACCTATGGTCTAATCATGTGCTAGCCTCACCCAATCATTTATTTTAGTTTTGTATATTTCATTTGGCCATTTTGTTTGGTTGTTGGGCCATTATGTTTGTCAAACAGGCATGTAGACCATATTTGTAAATCTTGCAAGATAGAGCCTCATATCCTGTTTTAGCTGATTTGAATCAGCTAAATTTGATGGAGATTAACTTTGCTCCCAATGTTTAGTTGAGCTCTAATGTACTCTTGATTGCTGACTTTATACAGTGAATTGAGAGGTCCTTGGAGATGGAATATGCAATGCAGCTGAAAGAGCAAAATGCTGATTGGTAACAGTTGGAAATAGGTAAAAACAGCAGTGCTAGCTTTACCAAAAATGCCTTTAAAAATTCTGATATGTTTGGAAGAAAACCAACATTTTCATCTTTTGGATATTCAGCAATAGCTGTCAATGTTTAGACAAAATTTTAAAATGAATAAAAATATTGCAATAGCAGAAATACATAAACTATATTTTAGTGTGTTTTTCAATTCAGCTGAGCATATTTCTCATCAGTATTTCACTGAGCTGGGAAGGGTTAAGAGAGACAACTTCACCAAATGTATCTAGAGAGATTTTGCTATTACTCTTCCCAGCTATGGATGTCTGGAAGCCATGATGGCAAGGTACAATGACATTTGAGTAGATATGGATGTGGTAAGTGCCTAGATGAGAGACCACTAGCAGTCCAGTGTAAGTGTCTCTGGTTTTTCTAAGGTACTACACTGCTTTAGATAAACAAAAATCCCCAATTCATTAAATATTATACTGTCATTTGTACAGAAGATTTTGTCAGCTTAACATGCTACTCTAAGTAGCTTTCAACATCAGGGAATCTGCACATTCCTGAATCTGACCACATGGGGAACAGACTATGGTTCTTTATAGATAAATTCTACCAGACTAACAAGCAAGCAAATGCAAATTCATCTGGTGTGATTTGTGTGTAACAGTGCCAACCTAAGAACACTTTCCTGGGAATAAGTCCCTTGAATAGACATGACTAGGAATATGAGTAGACTTGCTAGGACTAGGAATATGAGTAGACTTGCTAGGACTAGGAATATGAGTAGACTTGCTAGGACTAGGAATATGAGTAGACTTGCTTAGGGTTACTCTCTAATTAAGACTGGAAGTGGAATATGTTGTCAAACAGGATGGAAAAATCCCAGCTGATACGAATATCAATGTGCCATAGGATATTTCATGGAGTACCCCCAGTTGGGTCCAGTTCTTTGTTCACTGCAGAGTGAGCAGGGAGGATTTGGAGGGGGGAGACTACAGAAATTAGTGCCACATCATTCTAAAATATCACTTGCAGCTTCATACCCAGAAATGGTATCACATGTCATGCAACACTGTAGGAATTTCTCAAATTTTTTTACCATAGATATTTGGGAAATTCCTAGAGCAAGATGTGATGCCATCACATCACTTCTGGGTACAGAACTGGAAGTGGAGTCACTCTGTTTCACAATGCTGATTTCCCCCTTTATTTTGCTGTTCCATCAAGCAGGAGCCTGGGGGGAGAGGCTGACTACCATAGTGCGCAACTTGGCACCCCAAGGCAAAGTAGCAGTGTATAGGTTACAATGATCACAAGTACAGACTGCATGTATGCATGTACATCTGTCTATAAGAGCCAAGGTGTGTTCTCTTTAAAAATAAAAGTGGCAAAAAGTATCTGGATAAATGTAGGGTTCTAATATTCTTGTGTTGGAATTACTTAGCCAAAGTACAAAAAAACCACGTTGACACTATGGATGCATTGTCCACATGTTCATTATAATGTATGTACTGTGTGTCACAGTGTTGGAGGAGTGGAAAGGAATATAAAAATGGCCTATTATGTAGATAGATTTATCAGGGTACTCTAACAAAGGAAATAGAGTAGGGACACACGAGTAGACCATTTGGTCCTGGTCAGCGACCTAGCCTCCCTGGGTGTGAGGGGTCCAGCCTTTAGCTGGTTCTCTTCTTTCCTCCAGGGTCGTCCCAGAGGATAATTGTAGGTGGAGAGAGGTTGTCAATATGAGCCCTGTGGAGTTCCAAAGGGGTTGATTCTCTCCCTAATGTTATTTAACATCTATATGTGTCCTCTGGCAGAGATTGTCAGGAAGCTGGAGTGGGGTGCCATCAATATGCAGATGACACCAAGCTCTACCTCTTATTTAAGGAGTGACTGGTAGCTGGAATTCCAGTCTTGGGCTCCTGCCTGGATACAGTGGTGGAATGGCTTGGTGAGAGTTGGTTGAAGCGAAATCCATCTAAGACAGAGATCATGTGGCTGGGGAAGCCTGGACCACTGGGGTGGCCACTTCTACAGACCTTTCATGGCCTCCAGCTTTCTACAGTTGACTCTGTCAGGAGTTTGGGGGCATGGCTTGACTCTTTGCTCTCCATGGACAAAGATGTGTCTTTGTTGACAAAGACTGTATTTTGTCATCTATGCTGGGCCCACCAACTGGCTCCCTATTCATCTCGGGAGGACCTTGCCACAATCATTGATGCAACAGTCATTTTGAGACTGGACTACTATAATTTGCTTATGCAGGGCTACATTTGAAGATGCTTCGGAAATTGCAAGTTGTCCAGAACACAGCTGCCAGATTGCTGACTGGATTATTCCGGTCAGCACATATAACACCTATCCTATGGAAGCTGCACTGGCTCCCAGTTAGTTTCTGGTGCCAATTCAAAGTGTTGGTAAAAGGTAAAGGTAAAGGTTTCCCTTGCTCGAAAGCCAGTCAAATCCAACTCTAGGGTTGCGGTGCTCATCTCCGTTTCTAAGCTGAAGAGCCAGCGCTGTCCGAAGATGTTTCCATGGTCATGTAGCTAGCATGACTAGATGCCAAGGCACACAGAACACTGTTACCTTCAATGTTCCCTCTAAGCTGTGGAGTCTTGTGAGCAAAAATTATGCTTTGTGAGTTACTGGCTTTAAAGTTGTGAGCCAACGATTTAGCTACTGCATAAACCAGTTTGCTCTGGAGCCATCCTTCCTGAGCTAAGGCAAAAGTCTGTGAGCTGGAGGCTACAAGATTGTGAGCTAGCTCACACTAACTCAGCTTAGAGGGAACACTGGTTACCTTCCCACCAAAGCGGTACCTATTTATCTACTTGCAATTTCTTGCTTTTGAACTGCTAGGTCGGCAGGAGCTGGGACCAGAGATGGGAGCTCACTCCGTCAGGTGGCACTCGGGTCTTGAACTGCTGAACTATCAACCTTCCAGCCTACAGTTCAGCATCTTAACCACTTGGTTCCAGTTTTGGCGACTCGCTGTGCGGGCGTGCTCCATCACAGCTCTGATGTGAATGCCCTGCAAACGTACTGATGGGGGGGTCCGAGTTGATCTTGGACCCCCCAGACCCCTTGTAGGGGGGGTCTCAGCCTGGGGCATGAGAGCTGCCTCTTCCAAGGTGGAACCCAAAGGACTGAGGCACTTTTTTGCCCTGATAGGCCCCCGCGGCACGGAGCCAGCATGGCATCAAGAGGCGCACACCGGACAGAGCGTATAAGGATCCCAAGAAACTATCCTCTCTACATACTTAGCAAATGCAAGTGCAAACGTGAGTGAAGCTACGATCCAGCAAACAATCAATAAATCATTACTAGTAAAGCCGCCCCAAAGCCCCAAACATGCGGAAGGGGGAGGGGAATGCCCGATCCCGAAATGACTGAATTTAAAGCGGGAGGCTCAAAGGGTGGCTCGAAGGAAGCAGATTGCAATGAAGTGTGCGGTGGACCAGAAAGAAAGCAATAAATTCCAGACTTACTGAGGACTTTTAAACTTTCCTCTTGTATAAACAATGACGCAACGAGAGAAAAAATGGAATTGAAAGCGAAACTTATAATATGAACTACCAGCACAGCATCATCGGTCACCAGACCAGAAGTAACCATAGACTTTACCAAACTGACTGCTGTAGCTTTGTGCCCTCTACTGGACCAGATGGCCAACCTTAACATCAAGTGGGACATGTTGCAAAAGAAACTCAAAGAAATTTCAGTGAGAAAGAAATAAGATGGATGTTCCTGAAGCAACAACAGAAAGTGGAAGATAGACCTGAGAAAGTGGAGGAGAACAAAGACACAGAAGAAGAAGAAGAAGAGAAAGATGGGGAAGGCTGCGATACCATCTCGAAGAGTCTGGCAAAACTCTTTAATTTTGAAGCAGAACTAAAAATTAATTTGGACTTTGATAAGAGGAAAGGAGATTACAAATTAGCTTAACTCTGTTAGCCTGTTGTCTATTTTAACGCATAACTTCAATTCTAGGATATTTACACTTTAGCTAAAGAGATTGTGATTGCTTGCCTGACATTTTTGCATTAGTAACCCTCATGTTCTACTACTATGTTAACAGAGACGTATCAATAACTTTATACGTCTGTATTATAGATCCTTGTTACTCTTATTTTACGTTTTTCCATTACCAATCCAATCCAAAGCCTTTTATTGGCATATAAAGATACAATAATCTAAGTACATACAGTGTCAAATAGTTTTTCCATTACCCTGACCCTATAGTTTTGTAAAATAGCATCTTAACCACTCGAGCCACCGCAACTACTTACCTTTAAAGCTCTAAATGGCCTGGGAGACCCTCATAACTTGGCATTTATTGAAGGTCCCAGGTCCATGAACTGTTTGCTTTGTGTCAACAAGGGTGAGGGCCTTCTCAGTAGTGGCCTCTGGCCTGTGGAACCAGCTGCCCAAAGAGGTACGTACCTTGCAGGACCCCCCCCTACATTCCTCAGGAGATGCAAGGTTGCTCTTTTTCGGGTGGGCTTTGGGTGATTGTGATCCACCAGGCAGCTGGTATGCTTCAACTATGTCTTCACCATCCACATACCCTACCATGATTGACAGTGGAAATATTTTAATACGGATAGATTTTTTAATATTTTAAAGTTTATTTATTGTATCTTTTTTTTTTTTTGTTTTATGTGCTGTTAGCCACTCCAAGACCCATTTAGAGGGAGTGGGATATAAATCTAATAAATAAAAATAAAATAATAAAATGAAATGAAATGCTTGAGTTTTCCTCTCAAAAACATTTTGGTCTTCTTATTTGGGTTAATAGTAATTGTAAAAAGGGTGTAGTAACATGCACCTTGTAAGGAAACATACTGTCATTCTACTCAGTACAAAAATAATACCTATTTAAGAATTTACTATTTGTGTCTATTTCTCTTGTGTAAATCATCTGGTATTTTTAGAGCTTCTTAGCTATACAGTCTGGCTTAAGTGCCAGGAAATCAATAGCTGTGATTATTAAATATTGCTCGAGGAAAGTACCTGGAGTTTTTAGATAGAGTTACAATCCTTTGTGTAGAGATCTGGCAGAATTTAATCTGACAGAAATTACTTCTCATTTGTTATATACACAAAATTATTTCATGTTCTTGCTTCTTAAGGAACAACTCTACAAACACATAACAGTTACTTAATTCTGAATGGTAAGTTAGGCTCTCAGAACAAAAGGTGTTTTAGACACCAAAAAATGAAAGGCTTTTCATCTCACTTTTGCAATCATTAGCATACATTTTATGCTGAAATACTGTGTTAACAATGGCTAAACTAGAATAAATATATGCTAAATCTAAAGTACTCTACAGTGAAATTTTAGGAAAATTATAGTCCAAGGGTTTCTGAACAAAAATACCTATTTCTAAATTTTCTCTTCTCTAAGCACCTTTAACAACGCATAGGATCATTTATTAATGAAAAAAAAAGTGAATACTTCACATATGTAGTACAGTGAATTACTTAGCATTTTCTGAACTGGCAAATAACAGGCTTAATGGGGTTGTGTTGTTTTAAGGGATAATAATGAATTTAGCAAGAACACTGGTTCTTTTTTTAATGAACTAGTAGCCCTGCTTCCTTGTTCCCAGCTCTTCACCATATGAAGACATGACAACCTTGAGATTAACTAGTTTACTTAAATGACTGATCAATATCATAAGCTTATTCACATTTGGGCAACTCCACCCTGCCTCCAAACTTGTTCACAGATTTTTCTGGCTTTTTTTATCCTCACTTGTACATACAGTGAGCTAAGCTTTATCCCCCTCCCACAATTTGCTACACAAACAACAAAGGCTTCGGTTGACGCTGCTCAGCACCAAAGGGTTCCACCCCACTCCACAATGAATGACAGCTCATTACAAGAATGGCCCTATATCATGTGATGCCCAGGTTGCTCATCAATTCACTCTAACTACTTTAAGCTAAGGATGCTGCGGTGGCTCAAGTGGTTAAGACACTGAACTGCAGGCTGTGGAAGGTCGGTAGTTCAGCAGTTCGAGACCCGAGTGTGCCGCATGACGGAGTGAGCTCCCATCTCTAGTTCCAGCTCCCGCCGACCTAGCAGTTCGAAAGCAAGAAATTGCAAGTAGATAAATAGGTACCACTTCGGTGGGAAGGTAACAGCGTTCCGTGCGCCTTGGTGTTTAGTCATGCTGGCCACATGACCACAGAAACATATTCGGACAGCGCTGGCTCTTCGACTTTGAAACGGAGATGAGCACCGCAACCCGAGAGCCGGATTTGACTGGCTTTTGAGCAAGGGAACCTTTACCTTTACCTTACTTTAAGCTATCCACCCTGTTCCTGCCATCCCTAGCTATGGCCTAACTAGTCCAAATACTGTCCTATTTATCCTGCATTCTGAAAGCAACATGAAGCAAGCAAAAAATGATACCTTAAAAGGCCAGTTATAGGGTATCCCAAAATGTCCAGATATCCCATGTTACTGTCCTGTTTTGCAGTTAACAGGCTGTGGTCTTCTGGAAGCCAGCAGGCAGACAGGATTCAGGGCAGGGCAGCAGAAGGCTGGCACTGGGCAGAATAAATACAAGGCAGGGTATGGAGGCAAGCAGGCAGAAGCCAAGGCAACAACTGCAAGCTTTATGGGAGCTGTTAAACCAGCACAACTTCTAAGCTTCTGCAGGCTTTAATAAAAAGCCGGGATCCTGGCTCTTCTGATGACCTGGTTAAAGTCCTGCTGCTGTCAAAGGCTACTACACCTCATCTTCCCAGGAAAGACTAGAGAGATGCAGATCCTGTGATGTTCATTGTGTGTTCCTTTGAGACCCTGTGTCTGCTGTGGTCCTCCTTCATTGCTGACCCTGAGAGTCTGAGGGGTTCTCTGGGGGTGTGGGGCTTTGTCAGGACTCCTGCAACTGTTCCAGGTCATTGGAAGGTGCCAGTGGGGTACCGGCTTTCCAGCTGGTTCCTGGTCTGTTGGCTCATTGGGAATGGGGCCAACAAGTAGTTGCTGTGGCAGGATCACAGGGTTTGCTTGCAAAGTCCTCAGAGGGGACTGCACCTTGGAGATCTCAGGGCCTGAGGGGGCACCTCATTATCTGAAGAGTCTGCCCTAGTGTAACTGGGGCAAACAAAGAAACCTCAGTGGAGGTAGTCAGCAGCACATGTCAAATGTCTGTATGGGGCGTCTTTATAAAGGTCTCTAAATTGCCCTTACCAGTGACTGGACTATTACCAATCATGCAAATCATGTCCTGTGCTTCATTATCTTTCTGAAGGGGCTTAGAAAATAAGAGAAAATGAAGAAGAAGACAAAGATGATGACGAACACAATGATGAAGACAATGAGGAAGAAGAAGAGTTGGTTTTTATACCCCACCCTCACTACCTGAAGGAGTCTAAAAGCATCTTACAATCACCTTCCCTTCCTCTCCCCACAACAGACACCCTGTGAGGTAGGTGGGGCTGAGAGAGCTCTGAGAGAAATGTGATTGACCCAAGGTCACCCAGCTGGCTGCATGTGGAGGAGGAGTGGGGAATCAAACCCAGTTCTGCAGATTCCAGTCTACCACTCTTAATCACTACACCATGCCTTTGTTCAAGATGCATGCAGCTTTACTGTTCCCTGGATGTCTGAACCAAAGAGACCATGTGTACAAATGTAAGCATATGCATTTGTTAACTCTAGGACTGCTGTCCTCTCTTGGGTTCCAGGCCCCACCAGACTTTTTTGCTCAAGCAGGAAGAAGGGGCACAGTGATACTGATACCCATGATATCAGGACATCACTTCAAGTTTGTACCTATAAATGTCACAACACTCTAGGAATCACACAACACTATGGTAAAAAAAATCCATATAAATGAGTGAATTCCTAGAGCATCATCAAATCACTTCTGGGTACAAATCGGATGTGACATCATGATGTCATGCATCATTGTGTGAAGTCACTACCTGTCCACCAAAGGATCCCACCGGTTGGCAGCATTCAGCTGACAACTCTAGTTTGCTTATTTGTAGGTGATTCAAATAAGAAGACAGAAAAGTTTAGTCTCTACATTCTAGTTATCTATGCTTAATTTTTAAATCTCATCCCTTTGCTTTAGATGGGATTAATCAAAAACTCAGTTGTAATACATGTGTCTGCATCTCTTCTTCTTTGGCCCAAACTGGTTCATGCATGTTTGTCAGCTGATGACTCCCAGATCAAGGAATGACTTGCATACCTGAAATAACCATCATGGATCAAACACCAAAGTTACACCTTTCACATTAGTTCAAGTTCAGCCTTTTCCCCCAGTGGAGTCAGTTCACACATTCACTTGTGAGTGCCCATTAATGGAGAAATCAAATGAGATGCATGCATGTATGAACTGGCCCAAAGGAGAACATTTCAACTGACCGTTTTTCCCCCAGTGTGCACTGTGTTTCTACTTTTTGCTAATCATTGTGCTGTTTCCATAGGTTTGGCAGGGCTTCCTTATTTACATCCTGTTTGATGGCTGTTCTGTACTCTTACTGTATATAGGGTCCACATACCTACTTTGAAGAAAGATGCATCAAAGTGATACATCAGATGTGGAAGGTCTTAGCTTCCCTTGCCTTCTCCAGTTTGTTTTAAATTTGACAAGGATGATCCCTTGTGTGAGAAGTGCAGTCCCTGAAAATGGGGTGAAAAATAGTTACAGAAAGAAATATGTTATCTATTGAAACTAATGGAAACTAATGCAGAATAGAATAAAGAATATGAAGAGGTGTAATATCCATGATAAGGAAGTCAACAGAAAACAATTACATAATTAGTAAAGGTAAAGGTTTCCCTTTCTCGAAAGCCAGTCGAATTCAACTCTAGGGATGTGGTGCTCATCTCCGTTCCCAAGCCGAAGAGCCAGCGCTGTCCAAAGATGTTTCCGTGGTCATGTGGCTGGCATGACTAGATGCCGAGGTGCACAGAACGCTGTTACCTTCCCACCAAGGCAGTACCTATTTATCTACTTGCAATTTCTTGCTTTCGTACTGCTAGGTTGGCAGGAGCTGGGACCAGAGACGGAATCTCACTCAGTCATGCAGCACACTCGGGTCTTGAACTGCTGAACTACCAACCTTCTAGTCTGCAGTTCAGCGTATTAACCACTTCAGTCACCGTAGCCCATCATTACATAATTAGGTGAGTATAAAAGGCCTCAAATAAAATTTCTGTACACACCCCTACTACAGGAAATGTTGACTGCTGGCTCAGATAACCAAATTATCAAGGTTGTTTCCAAAACATGGTGGGTAGTTGAAAGTGCAGTCAAATTGCAGACAATTTATGGCAACCCCACAGAGTCTGCAAAGAAAGAGACATTCAGGGGTGGTTTGTTAGTGTCTGCCTCTGCATCTCAGCCCTGAACTTCCTCATGATCTCCCATCCAAGTACTAACCAGAGCTGACCCTGCTTAGCTTCTGAGATTTAATGAGATCGGGCTAACCTGGACCATTCAGGTCAGGGGAGACACAAAACACATTCAACTGCATAAGAAGAGCAACAATGGGAGTGGAATCTGGGGGGAAAAAACTTAGAAAAATATAGAAGGAAAAGAAGACTATATAAAGCACTCCTCAATTTGGGAACGAAGCTTGGGGCCATCACTAAAGGTTTACTTTTATTATCTAATGTGCCAGTGGATTTGAAACATCAGGGTAGAATTTCCAGACTTTTCAGGTCATTTAAAAGCTTAAGAGATTATCAAACCAGTCATTTAAAATGACATTTTCACTGTGCAAATATTTGTCTCTTAAATAGGCTGCATGGCACAGGACCTGATCAGCCTTGGCAGCATTACAGGATCTTCATACACTCCAAACCCCACTGTTTCCTCATAAAGCTGTCAAGTCTTCGTTTAATGAAACATATATAAACTCAATGATGCTAGCCATGTCTCAGCAAGTTAATTCATTTTGACATTTACTTGGTGACTTCTTCTATTAGGGTTTTTATCAATTTATCCTTTTAGGAACACACCAGCATTTTTCCCGTGGCCTCAGGATGTGAAACACAAGAACGTGTTTAATATTCATACAATCCAAATAGTGCCTCATCTAAAGAATAAAACCTATTGAAGTCTTATGATGATATATTTAAGAAGGCAGGTTATTTGGGTTTTCATTGGGTGGCAGCACCAAAGAGCAACCATTTTGGAAAAGTATATCTTGAAATTGTTTTTGGACTGTTTGCTCTGTTCCCAAATCTCTCATTTAAAAAAATGGCCTGCTGAAAACAATGCCAGGCTGCAAAGAAAAGGAAAGTGCCACTTTAATTACTGAAGTAGAATCTATTATTCATAATAAAAGGCAAACAGAAGCATCCCCCCCAATGTGATTGCACATTTATTTTACTGGATTTTCTATGCAATTCTAAATTTCATAAAGGAACTGAGGGCTTCCTAGGGCAATTTTGTTTTGCAAAAGAGGAATGCAGTCTTTTACAGTGAATTTTGTCTTTTGTAAAAAAAAAAAGTCCATCCTAAAGCAAAAAAAAAAGGCTCAATAGTACACTCAGTTAATCTCATAGACTTTTTACCTCTGGAGAACAGGCTTCAAATCTTATTTAGGTCATAAGAGTATGTCTGGAAGGGATGAAGAAAGTAGATTGGCTTGATGGTCTCATCATAGTTCCTCAGGGATGAATGTCCACAACATGCTTCTCAGCAAAAAATATGACTACAGGCAGTCTCTGTGCAAGAGAAAGAGCAGACACAATGCTGATCCAAACTGAAGGGACAGAAAAACATATTAATTATTAGTAAAGCTGTGAGGAATACAATTCAACTGTGAAAATAAAAAGTGAATCAGTTGCACGAGAACCAGTGACTAAGAACTATAATCATAGGATAGTTTTCCTCCTGGTAGCTATCCTGAGAAAGCAACCTCAGTATACCCAAACAAATAATTTCAGGCTGTTCTGTCCTGGCCGACTTATTTGGGTCTTTTACAGGTTGTTGTGTTTCATTGCAGAATTATATATGCTAGATATGTCAACCTCCAGGTTTGGGTCTGGAGATCTATAGGAATTACAACTGCTCTCCAGACTACAGAGATCAGTTCCTTTGGAGGAAATGGCTGCTTTGGAGGATGTTGCGATGGACTGTACTTTTAAAGAGGCTTAGAAGTACTGTACCAATGACTAAAGGACTGTAAAGGGTTAATTCTTCACAGAACTAGAGAGCCTTCAGTGACAGGCTGCTCTAAGCAATCTGATTAGTTACCATCAGCTGAGCAAAAAAAGTCTTGAGAGAGCTGGATGTTGAGGAAATTCAATCAGATCCCTGCCTTAACTGAGAACAGTCATGTACTAAGACCATATAAATATAGTCCTGACAGAAAAAAGAATTTAGTGCTGACAGAGTCAGATTTCAGCCTTGACTGAACACAGTCTGAATTCAGCATTAGCTTAGAGTAGTTTGAATAAAGATAGAGAACTGGGAGAGAGTTTGGCAAGGAAATTTGGGTAGTAGAGAAGACTCCCATTCAGGCTAAAGGAAAGGGGATAGATCTTCTAGAGAAAGAAGATTATTTCCTACCCAGTCAAACAGGGAGAGTTATCTCTGAGAAGTACAGAATTCCCTGGTCTGGTGTGATTAGAAACTGCCTTTAGAGACCTTAAAAGTCAGTGAACTACTCAAGAAGAGTGCCGGTGTTCCAAGAGAAGGAGTTTGGGTACTGGAAAGAGGGTACCATCCTTCTGAGCACCAAAAGAGTCAGTGGGTGTGATCACACGCACAATTAGCCATGCCATAGGCATGAATGTCGGATGGATTTAAAGGGTGCAATCAGACACGAACATCTGGGAAGCACCCTGCACCCATCGGCAACCCATTTTGCTCTGCCACAGAAGCGGAGTAAAAAGACACTGGGGAAAGTCCAGTAGCAAATGGGTTGCTACAGGCCACAGACTGACTTTCCCCTATCTGAACACTCCAGCGTACTTTCATGGTGTCGGTATGGTCTGATGAGGCCATCCCAACTCCGTGCCACTATTTTTTCCCCTTCTCAGTATGCGCATCATCACTTACTCCATAGGGAGCCCTCAGTGCTGACATGTGATTCATCGATTCCCCATTTAAGCGAATTGGAAATGGCAAAAAAAAACCCCCCGACTCATCTGCAGTTGCGTCTGATCACACAATGGTGGGCTGCCCCTGCAGCTTCAAAGGACTGTGTGATCACGCAACTGTGGGTCAAATTCCTCCGGAGGGAATAGCCCCCAGTTTATCTCACGCGTGTGACCGCACCCAATGATTAGAGTATTTGGGAAAACACTGGAACAAAAGCCTGTCAATATAAAGATCTAAGTAACTGTGAAAAAATTAAGAATGTCTCATTAGTCTGATACATAAGATCAAAAGTCTGTGCTTGTACCAGTTTTACCTCAGTAATTTCAACTCCTGATTTCACCTGACCTTTCCCCTCAATGTTAAATAAAACCTTTTGTTATTTTTGAATTTTAAAGTGTCTCAAGTGCTATTTCCAAGTGTCATGATCTGGGTTGTGCCACCAGAGGTCTACTAGGCCCAGGGAGCCTGGCTAGCAGTAGGTGAGGCTAAGCCTACAAATCCCAGAAGCCCCTGAGAGGTTTTGGAGCAAAAATTGACCAATAGGGAAGCAGAAGGCTGGGGAACAAAAGGGCTGGTGCCAAAGCAGAAGCTGTTCTTTCTTCCAGAGGGCAGAGCCAGTGGGAAGGCTGCTGCAGGAAGAAACCCTCATCCTGAGGGCAGGGTGAGTAGTCTAGTGTCACTTGGAATAGTGAGCTAGGGACAGAATATATTTAGATGTGTTAGGGCATTTGATTTCTTTTCTCTTCACCTACTTACTGTTATTATTCTGCACCTTGTTGTTTGACCTCCTATAAAATAAACCTTTTCCTTGTTTCACTCTGCCTGGTCCTCACACCTATTATTCGGCCAAAAGGGAGGTCTGAAGGTCTTGTGAGGGTACTCTGGGCCTTCTCAAGGGATCCTAAATCCAGGGTGGTGGCAGTGTCAGATGACACCCCACCTGAGCCGTGACATGGTGGCTGTAGTGGTGGGATTAACTAATTTTGGACCCTGGTGAGACAGAGTGCCATTTGGCTTTGGCAGAGAATTTTTTTTTTTGCTTTTGCTTTTGGGCTTAAAAAAGCCCCATTGTTTAAAGGTGCTTGCAAGACCAAGTAAGGGTCTGGTAAGGTGTGGTGAAAAGGTTTTCGTTACATTCTAGCTGTCGGGTCAACTGGATAGTGAGGCAGAGTTAGATAGTGCATGTTCCTCCGATCTGGGAAAGAAAAATCAGAGGACACACCTGTTGCCAAATGCAAGACCCGAATAGGGGCTGCAGGTCTCATGTCAATGGAGGACACATCATAGAAAGCAATGGCATCCCTGCGTGAAGAGACCTTGTCTCCAGCTGCAACTTAAGCAGGCAGAGCTTGAGTTAGAGAAAGCATGACTGCAGAAAGAGGAGAGAGAGACTGCAGCTAGGCTGGAGATGGAAAGGGAGAAAATGAGGCTGGCATATGAGCTTGAGATGGCTAAACTAGAAAAGGGCCAACCTCCTACAGATGCCACGGTGAGAGAGGAGTGTCGGAAATACCCCTGGTTCAATGAAGGGGAAGACATTGAGGCCTTTCTGCAGAATTTTGAACAAGTCTGTACTGATTACAAGGTCCTCACAGAGCTGTACATGGAAAAGCTGAGTGGTGTCCTAGCTTCAGTGTCTGGGCAGATGGAGGGTGAAGAAAGAACAGACTTCAAGCTGTTCAAGCAGAGAGTGTGTGAGAGGGTGGAGTTCACCAAGGAAGGGGCCCGGAAGCGCTTCAGAGAGATCAGACCTGACGGGAAAGAGTCCTACCCATAGTTAATACACAGACTGGGAAAAGCCTATGACTTGTGGGTGGAGGTCGCTGAGGCCAAGATCCTGGCTGACGTCAAGGCCCTGATGTGCATTGACCGGTTCCTGACTCTTCTTCCTGAGTATATTAGGTGCCCCCTGGTGGACAAGAGCCCTTCTATTTTTTGAGAAGCAGGACAATGGGTGGAGTGACTGACTGAAGCCTATGGAGGGCAGAGGTACCACACTAATTTGGACTGGCATAAGAGGGAGTTCCCTAAGTCCCCTCCCCAACCCAGAAAGCAGCCGGAAGTAAAGGGACCGCCATTCCAGGAGCAGCAACCTGTATCCTTGAGTGCTGGGGTGGTTGCCAACAGCGGAGAGGAAAGCACCAAGGTGTTTTTCATGCAATGAGTTGGGAACAACCATGTTATGAGTTATATGCAGGGGTCATTTGGGGGGGGACGCGGGGGGACGCCATCCCCCCGGGTGAGGTGCAGGAGGGCGGGGCCTGGAGCTCCCTGCTGGTGCCCGTTGGAGGTCGCCGCCAGCTGTGGGGAGGACACACTTCCGGTGATGTCAGGGGGTGTGGCATATGCTAATGAGTTATGCTAATGAGTCCCCCTAGCTCTTTTTCTACGAAATGACCCCTGGTTATATGTTTAGTTATTTCAAGATGAATGGTGATGTTAGTCAATATGAAAGTGAAGTCAGTTGATCCTCTTATATGAATTTCTTTGAAATTAATACAGCTTTCTGACAACACTGGACAAAAACAATTCTGAAGTCACCTTATGTAGAGGCAGTGATTTCATGGATGTCAATCCAATGTTTATGCAAATAAACCTGCCATCTCAACATAAATTAACTGTATTTAACTGTATTTTATGTACTGACTGTGAGCCGCCCTGACCCTGCATTGCAGGGAGGGCAGGGTACAAATGTGATAAATAAATAAATAATAAATTAGCAAATTTCAACTGTCTGTGCTGTAATCAGACCGTGTCACATTAAGCCACTGTCAAATGCCTTAAGTCAGCATGCACAGAGATAGCACAATACAGGAAGTGAAAATCCTTTTGTGAACTTGTTTGCTTTACATTTCCCTGGATATTGCTGCATCAATACTTGATAAGGTCTCATTATACATTTTTCCTTTGCATTTTTAAATTTCTTAACACCATGTTTAAGTATACATAAAGTTTCAATAAAACAAATAAAAAAAATCAGCCATATGCTTAATAGTGTTCAAAAATCAAATTCCTAAAATAAGATTCATACCGTCTAGATTTAATCATATTTTATGTTGGCTGTGTGGTTACTGCCAGGAACTCAACTTGGCCATATGGTTAGCTATTTAAATGAATGGGCATCCAAATGGCTCAGGAGGATGACAACATTACAGGCTCATTGTGGCCTTGTATGTTAGATTGAGTACTGACAGTCTTAGGGAATATGTTTCAGTTCACACTCTGGAACTGGTAATAATCTACACATTCCTACAATATGTATATTTTATAGTTTTATCCTGCCCTTCCTCCAAGAAGCTTAGTGTGGCTAACATGGTGATCCCTTCCTCCATTTTATCCTCACTACAATCCTGTGAGAGAGCTTAAGCTGAGAAAAAGCGACCAGACCAAGGTCATCTGCATGGCTTTTTCATAGCTTGTTTGTGAAAAAGTTGGTGGCCAAAAGTCCAGCAGTAATGTGTGGAATAAGGCAGCTGATACACGTATTCTTTATCTCAATCATCCTTACCTTTAGCCTCGGTCACTGTTCCTTTGATTATCCCAGCATGTCATCAATTGGTGCAGTGAACATTCTACACAATAAATAATTCCTACTCCAAACTTTACTTGCTCTAAAAAGCACAGTTTTTGTTGTTGTTGTTCTTAATTCGAAATACTGAAGAGACCGACATTTTCTGTACCATTTCATAAAGAGAAAGGAGGTAAAAAAATCTCGGATAAATTATTCATTAGGATGTCTTTGGCCAACTCTGTTGTTTATGATGCTCCTTGAGGTTAATTAAGCGTGTGGAGAATTTTTTAAGTTGGGGGGGGCGTTATGGCAGGAAGAAAAACATGTTTGTTTGTCATTACTTTGTGGCTTCCTTCTCTTGTGGGTTCCCCACCTCTCCCTCCATGATAACCATGTCTGGGCTAAGCAAAGTTAAACGTATATACTGAATTCTGGAGAGGCAACCAGCTGTGAATATTTGCTCTGCTCCATTGTAATTAAGCTGTACAAAGGGAAGATCTTGTAAAGGGAATGAGAAGAAGAAAGCCACAAAAAAAGCCAGAAGTACTTTTCTTTTTTTCTCTGTAGCAAAGGCAGCATTTAGCCAGAATGCTGTGATATTACTAGCTTGTGCCTGGCTGATGTTGGCTGAAGGCAGGTTATTTTGATGAGGATTAGACAGCCACCTGTAGGAAATTCTCTAGTCCCTGTTAGTGTTCTGTTTAAGATTTTTCACAGCATGTTCAGTGGAGGGGGGCAACGTGTCCTGAATGTTGTTTCAGCACCATCATGGCTGATATTCTTAGGTCACACACACACACACACAACTTTTATTGGCATGAGAGCACAAAACATCATGGAAATACAGGAAAATACTAAGATGCATCAGTCACTTACACTTGGCTATTCAAGCCTCGTCTTCTGATTGCATATTATAAACATTTTGCAACAGCCTCCATTATTTTGCAATTAGAATTAAACAGAAGAAAGTGAACAATTGAGTCATCAGAGTGCCAGCTCTTACGCTCTAGAAGTGGAGTAATAAAACAAGATCGGATATCCATACAATGAAGTATGGTGTGTGTAGTGGATTCTATATCTTTTAGAAAGCAAGGACAAAGTCTGTCTACATATGGTATCTGGCGGTACCTCCCTAAAAGCACCTCTGATGGCAGAACATTAAAGCGTGCAAGCATGTATGCTCTGCGATGATGTGGGGCTGTTAAACTTGACAATATTCTTATGTTAGGAATCAACAACAATCCATATGTCTGCACAACTTCCCAGCGCTGGATCTATTCAACACAGGTTGGCTGCTTGCTATTTTATACTTCAAAGCCTGTGGAGTAACTTTGCTGCATCCAGTGTAAAGTTCACATTATTTTTATTTCTTTTCTGAAGTTAGCATAGTTGTGGCCTTCAGCTTTTTCATAGGAGGAGGAGGAGAAAAAGAAGAAGAAGAAGAAATAGAAGAAATTGGATTTATACCCCATCCTTCATTCAGAATCTGAGAGCAGCTTACAAACTCCTTTTCCCTCCCCTCCCCACAACAGACACCCTGTGAGGTAGGTGGGGCTGAGAGAGTTCTTTCCAGAACTGTCCTTGAGAGAACAGCTCTGACAGAACTATGGCTTGCCCAAGGTCACCCAGCAGCTGCAAGTGGAGGAGTGGGGAATCAAACCTGGTTCTCCCAGATTAGAGGCTGCGCACTTAACCACTACACCAAACATGAAATATACACGCAAATTAGGACTGGTCCAAAGTTTCTCAGACATGAATTTCTGGTGTCAGATTTGAGGAGAAAAAAATTATTTGATTTCCTCAAATTCACTGAAGTCTAAAACTGTTCTGTTAATAAAAAAGTAAAGGACTTTGTAGGTATCCAGATCCCGTGTGGAAAAGAAGTGCACGTACCTTCATGTTTATGAGTTTGTATATGATATATGAGTATGGTTGTGTGAGTGTATATGAGTATGCTTGAAGATCACCGAATGATTGCACCTTAATTTCGTTGTACTATGTACAATGACAATAAAGTATATTATTATTATTATTATGAGCTTAGGTCCAATATGTATGTGTGTGTGTGTCACCATGACGACCCTATGAACTAATGAAATGTCCCCCCTCCCATTTCCAATTGTTAACAGTCTTGCTCAGGTCTTGCAAACTGAGGACTGTGGATTCCTTGATTGACTCAATCCATCTCATATTGAATCTTACTGCTGCCTTTAAGTTTTCCTAGCATTATTGTCTTTTCCAGTGACTCTGTTTTCTCATAATCATAATTTGATCTAAAACCCACTGATCTGCATTTTTGGCAGCCCATAGTATCCATAAAACTCTCCTCCAACACTACAGTTCAAATTAATCAACTTTCTTCTGCCAGCTTTCTTCATTGTCATTCTTTCACACCCATATATAGTAATGGGGACTACTACTGTATGCATTATCTTGATCTTGGTTGCAATACATCCTTACACTTAAGAATCCTTTATAGCTCCTTCATGGCTGCCCTTTCCAGCCTTCAGATTTCTTGATTGCAGTCTCCCCTTTGGTTGATGATGGAGCCAAGTAAGTTCTTGAACAATTTCAATTTCTTCATCATCAACCCTAGAGTTGTGTAATTCCCCAATGGTCATTACTTTTGTCTTCTTGATGTTCAGCTGTAATCCTGCATTCACACTTTCTGCTTTAACCTTCATCAGTAGTCACTTCAGGTCTTCACTATTTTCTGCCAGTAATGTAGTGTCATCTGCATATCTCAAATTGTTAATGTTCCTTCTGCCAATTTTCACTCCACCTTCATCTAAATCTAATCCAGCTTTCCTTATGATATGTTCTGCATATAGATTGATGTTGGGTAGCTATCTAATATAATAAATTGCTATCAAGATCTATGTAGCTATATTAGCTTTTCTTCAGGAGGGCTTTTTTCATTTTCTCACCTACGCTCACCACATAATAAATGAATATGTGAAACTAAATTATAAATTAGTGGCAGTAACTGAAGTGATGTTGGTGACACTAGTGGCTGCCACTGAATGATGACTGAGAGTCACTAGGATTCCAAACTGAAGGTGTTTCAGGCCTTTTATGCATGGGTGTGTTCCCTTGTGTTCATCACACATGTACATCAGGTTTTCTTTGTGATTCTGCATTTCCCCCTGCTTTCACCATGTATTTCTGTTGGTTTTTTCCCCCCATTCTGCATTGATTTTTGTTTCTTCAGCACTTGGTTCTCTGGGTTTTATGAAAGTAGTTTTGTGACAGATTTTCCATTGTTTCACTTCCAAACCTGAAGGTAATTCAAAAGTGTACAGATTCCCTTAGTTGCCCCCCCTTCTCCCACTTCTCAGAGACCACTCTACCACCCACATCGAGGTCATCCCTCTCACTCTGCAGCTTCCATCATCCTGCCCCCTTCATTGGTGTACACGCTCCACTATAGCTTACTTTTCCCATCATTTTTTTACAAGCAGGATGAGTCTAGCAACATGAGACTTTTGCTAGTCTTGGATCACTGAATCAAAAAATATTTTTAAAATGAAGAAAATTTAAAAGGAACTGCAGAGGTTTTGTTCTCTGCTGTTATTGACTTGAAAGGGGGATGGGAGAGGAGGCAAATAGCAGCATCCCCAAGGCAAAAAAAGAGAGAAAGATTTCAGTTTTAGTGAACAAAGTGTGGGGGGGCATTTTGGCAGTCTCCAGAAGCCTTAAAATGAAGTTAAAATGGTGCCTCATTGTTTAATATTTTATTTTATTTTATCTACAAGTGGCATGAGTCTAGCAAAAGGAGACTTTCACTAGTCTTGGATTGCTGAGGAGGGGAAATTACAGAGGGAAACCGCAGGTCTCCAAGAAGCCTCTTTGCAAGTTCTGTAAGGGAGGGGGAGACTGGCATCAGGTAATGTGGGAGATGGCTGAGGTTGGTGACATCTTTTCCATTTTGTCACAGTGGCTGATAACACAACAGAGAACCCACTAGAGCTTGACAATAAGAAAAGTGAGTTTCCCACCTGCTCTAGTCAGTTTCAAAATTAGACTGGTCAATTGCAGGATTTTTAAAAAACTTTGCCTACATTCCTTTGTGTTCCCTTTCACCCAAGGAACTGAACCATGAGGATTTAAATAGAAGGAATTTACTTGAAGTCACAAGTGACGCTCCCAATTAAGAAAAACTACAGGTTTTGGTTGTAGCTGCAGAATAAATACACAGAATACAAAATAAATACACTGGAGAAAAAAAGAATGGTGCATACAGTAGGCACACAAATCCAAAGTCAAGCTTAAAGGCTTGACTGCTCAGATTCTTTGCAGTAAGCTGTCTATGCATAATGGACCTCACATGAAAAGCCCCTCTGTGTGTAATAATGGTTTGGGTATCTGCAGCATTGTGAGCCCCTATCAGTTGCTGATAGGCTTGAACAAGGTCCAGTTTAGCAAAAACCTTGTCTCCTGCTAGGGCAGACGGCAACTGAATTATAGGAGGCACTGGATACGGGTCTTGCTTGAGTGCCTTATTTGCAGCACATTTGTAATCCCCCCAAATGCATATGTTGTCATTGGTTTCAAGACAGGAACAACAGGGTGGCCCCGGTTGCATGAATCACTGGCTCTATAACTCCTTGTGAGATGAGCTGATCAAGTTCTTCATTGATCTTTGGTCTCAGGGCAAAAGGAACAGTCCAGGCCTTCAAACAAACAGGTGTTATGGAAGGGTCCGTTTGAAAAGTCACTGGTGGACCTTTGTATGCTCCTATTGCCTCAGTGAATACATGTGGGAACTCAGATGCCAGTTCTTTCAATATTGCTGAGCAGACACTATGCACTCATTGAACACTGATTCCCAAGGGTATGAACCAGTTTCTTTGCAGCAGGCGTTTACAAATCCCTTATGTAAATAGCAGGTCCATAGTCTGTCTAACAGGTCCATAGCAAACATCTACATCACAGTTTCCAGGGATCTGAACAGTCTGTTCGTTGTAGTCACGAAGGCAACATTTTGATCTGAACAGTTTGGGAGAATGGTCCTGGAATAGCTGTGAAAATGTGTTGCTGTCTATGATGGTCGATCCAGCCCCAGAGTCAGCTTCCATTTCACACTTCTGACCATTTATCTCTACAGTGGCAATCATTTCTAGGCATCACCCCTTGATAGCATGAATATGTTGAATGGAGTACAAATTATGGGCAGTTTGAAGCTGGGTACCTTTTCTCTACTCTCTTTGTTTCCTGGAATTTTCCCTTGACTGAAAAACTCTTTCTTTTTTGGCATGTGTGACACTCAGAATTCTTGAATCTGTCTTCACTTTGTTTATGTTACCCTCCACACTTAAACATTACTTGACTTACGTAGTCCCACTGAGGTAGATGTGAGCCTCTGTACTTGCTCCTCATCTGATTCTTGGGTTTGTTAGAGAATGTGGGCATCAGTAGGGTGCCTTTTACAAATGCTTGTTGCAGTGCTGCAGCAAAAGTCAGATTCTGTTCACAGAGGAGGCGCCACTGGATGACTTCATCCTTAACTCCACAGATGAGCTGATTTCATAACAGTCCTTCCAGAAATACCCAAATTCACAATGTTCAGCAGGGCGATGGAGCTCTGCAGTGTATTCTGCTATATGTTCACTGGCTCACTGATCACGCTTAGAAAAAATTAAAACTTCTGTGGAGTAACATATGGTGTTGGACAAAAAGACGTGTCTTCAACTGAGCTATTAGTTCATCATAAGTTTTTGTACTTGGTACAGCAGGTGCTGTCAGAGAACGAAAAATAAACTTTTTTGCTCCACAATCAATAAAATGTCATGCTTTTGTTCTGCTCCTTCAATTTTATTAGTAGATAGTAATTGTAGATAGTAAGATAGTATTTCTGCATAACAGTCCCAAGAGATGAGAACCAGCTTGGTGTAGTATAGTATAGTGTAGTGGTTAAGAGTAGTGGACTTTAATCTGGAGAACCACGTTCAATTTCCCACTCCTCCACTTGAAGGCAGCTGGTGACCTTAAGCAAGTCACAGCTTTCGTTCAGCCTAAAAATTTTAAAAAGCATAGCTCACCACCTAGTGTGCTGAAAAAGAGCTACAGCTTCAAGCCGCTAGACAATCCTTAGGGATCTCCTGGCTATTCTACACACAATGCTATATGATAATTTAATTTTAATTTTTAATCCCAAGAGGCAGGTTGATTTACATTAAAGTCTTTTATATGGCTGAGTGCAAGCATTTCTATAGTGAGTAGGCAGTGCACTAATGTGGAAGACAAGCAACAAGCTAGTCTGATCTCAACTTATTGAGAATAACAATACTTAACTAAGCTGTTTCTAGAGATCTAGACCAGGGTTGTCTTGGCCTGATTCTGAGTACTCTTAGTATGCCCTGCACTCCTGCAGGCTGCTAGCAGGGAGACCAAGAAGAGAAGCACTGAGTCCCTCCTAGTCTCCAGCTTGCTCTGAGGCCTACTGGGATAGCCTCTTAAAGAGGCAGTACACAACAGACCCTTTGTTCTTCTTCCTTTGAATTTGCAAAGAAAACATAATCACTTTAAATACCATGCTCAGGTAGAATGTTTTAAGTTCCTTTTAAAGTCCCAGTGCCTTTGGCACAAACTAAACATTACACAACAGCTGGCAGTGAAAATATCAGCACTGTGCCTTCTTTCTCCTGCAAAATCTAGTACAGTGATGGCGAACCTTTTAGAGACCGAGTGCCCAAACTGCGACCCAAAACCCACTTATTTATCGCAAAGTGCCAACACGGCAATTTAACCTGAATACTGAGGTTTTACTTTAGAAAAAACAACTCATACATTAACTTAAGATGATCCAAACAAAGTAAGGAAAGCAATCCCAAATGCTTTCGTTTACTTAAAATTATTTGGCAGAGAGTTCGACACTTTAATGATTGTCTGGGCCTGGCTGGGGTGATGGCACGCATGCCCGCAGAGAGGGCTCTGAGTCCTACCTCTGGCACCCGTGCCATAGGTTCACCACCATTGATCTAGTAAAACAAAATGTGTGACTTGACCTCATCATGTTCCAAGTTTTTCTTGCTCCAGATTTACCAGCTGCTGCCTTTGGGGCAATGAAATTCTTCTCAGCACTTTTGTGTTGTATCACACATTTTGTAATACTGGATATTACAGTGAGACAGACTAGGAGGAGATGCAGGACTGCTGTTTTTGATAGATGCCTCACATGTGCTATAAGATGTGCCTCTGATGGAATATGGGCTGAGAAATGTAACAATCTCCTTTGAGAAGATCATTCCTATTTAGATCAAAAGTATCTTAGACCAAAGCCAATTTCCATTTCTCACACTTTTATCTTTCCTCAAGGAACATAGCACAGCATACACACAGGTATTCCAGTTTATCCCTATAACCCTTGTGAAACAACATAGGTTGAAAGGCAGTGACTTGTCCAAATATTTATGGTCGATACTTAGTTTGCCATATCATGACTGGAGATGGGAGATCTCCAGCCCCCAGCAGCCATTGTCTGATGGCATTCCAGCAGCTGGCATAAGGGGGAAAAAAGTTGCCATTGGCATTGGTGTGATGTCACTTCTGGGGGGGGGGGGGAAACAGAAGTGTCATCAGTTCTCTCTAGGAGTCACTGGAAACTTCCCATAGAATTTCAGACAATTCCTGGAGAGGACTATAATCACTCCCTTTCCCCCCAGAAGTGACATCATGCCACTGCTGATGGTGCCCCCCATGTGCCCTCCCACCCAGTCTCTCACCAGTTGCAGGCATAGCCTGGCATGACTTGACATTATCATGCTTTGAATTTTCCTTTCCCCAGATCTCACCAAGCCTCATAGTTTATCTAGTACATATATTACATTCTTTCTTTGTGTTTTTCATTAGGGCATAGAAGGTGATGTCCATAGAATTCCCAGATCCAGACCATAATTATCATATGGTTAGCTCCAGCAAAATTGCTACATTATATCCTTTTCATACTCTGGGACCATATAGGTAAAAGCTGACAGCACCACTCACACATTTTTACTGTGGCATGAGCTTTCATGCCCTTAAGCTCACTTCATGAGATATGTGAAATAGCCCCTTAAGTTTATATGTGCTGTGGGGAGAACACATAGTGTGGAACCATGAAGACCCACTCCCCTTCACTGATGGTTCCAGTTCCACCCCTGCTGCCACAGCATCTCTATTTTCAACTCCACCACTGCTGCAGGCTACTCTACACCCAAAGGTTTCTTCTCTGTTCTCCACCTGCCAACCTACCACTGAGTTTCAGCTCCTTTCTCCTTGCCTTTCCAACTCTGTTTGCTTTTTTAAAAAATCATTTTTAAACATTTGTACATATGTAGCCATCACTGTGAAATGGGGAAGGGGTATCTCAAAAATAGTGAGTTTTTTGTCAGAGGTTTTGGAAAACCTGGTATAATGGCCCTGTCCCCTCCCTCAGAGGCAAGATTTCCCCTCCATTTTTCTTTCCCTTTACTGACTGAACTGCCCTAATAATGTGTTTTCTTCTTTGCTGAAGAACTCTGGCTCTCCCACCCTGCCTCAGTATGATATTTTGGCTGTTGGCTCAGCCCAGGAACCTGAGGGAAGGACCAGGAACCCACTTTAACTTAAACAACTCAAATGGCACTTGAGACATTTTGAAATTCTAAAATAACAAAATATTTTATTTAACATAGAGGGGAAAGGTCAGATGAAATCAGGGGCTGAAATTTCTGAGGTAAAACCAGTACATGCACAGATTTTAGTTCTTATGTTTCAGGCTAGTGAGAGTTTCTTAAGCTTTTCACAGTGACTTGAATCTTTATGTTGAGAGGCTTTTGTTTCAGTGTTTTCCCAAACACTCTAGTATACTTCATTTGAGTATTCTCTGACTCTTTTGGTTTCCAGAAGGCTGATACACTATTTCCAGTACCCAAATCCCTTCTCTTGAAACACCAGTACTCATCTTGAGTTTTTAGCTGACTCTTAAGGTATCTAAAGACAGTTTATAACCACATCAGACCAGTGATCTCTGCACTCTTCAGAGCTAACTCCTTGTTTAACTGGGTAGGGAATATTGTTCTCTCTCTAGAAGATCTATCCCCTTTCCTTGGCCCAAATGGGAACCTTTGCCTACTTCCCAAATTTCCTTACCAACTTTCCCCAGTTTTCCTGTCTGTGTCAAACTGCTCTCAGCTATGGCTACATTCCAAAACTGTCAGTACTCAACTCTTCTCAGCTAGGGCTGAAATCAGACTGTCAGTACTCAGCTCAGTCAAGCTCAGCTGATGCTAACCAATCAGATCTCATGGAGCAGCCTGTCACTCAAGGCTCTCTGTTTCTGTGAAGAATTAACTCTTCACAGTGCTTTATCTGTTTATGCAGCACCTCTCAGCTTTTAAAAGTGCAGTCCATCACACCTGGGTATTTGGAAACCTAGGTATTTGGCTGTAGATAATGAATCATATGGTATACCTTCAGATGGTACCTGGAAGCAGTTGGCTGTATGCTCTGGCTTTTGGTTGATTTATTGTATATGTTACAGTTTATATGCCTCTTACATAGTTGCATTGTGGTGTCCAAAAACCAGATTGTGTACACAGAGTGCTCTAGACAAACGTAGGTTAATGGTACTGTGTAAATTGTTGAGATCTAAATATAATTATATAATTATCCTTCATGTAGATCCAGATGATGAAGATATCATTGATATTTTTCAGGTAAAGTATAAGCATTTCAGCAGTGTATTCCCTAATTGCGCACATATGTTCTTCAGTAAAATGTTTCCTAACATTATACAATATCTACAAAACGAGCTTGGCTGCCCCTATGTTTCTGTGAAATCCCTAATCAAATGCAAATAGGAATATCAATGTGATAATTTATACTATTTAGTCTACAGAAGATTCCTTTATTTCTTGTTAAAGATTTTTCTTCTGAAGTTCTTCACCTTCCCTCATGCATGACTGACTTTTTAAAAAATGCAACATGAAACAGTGTTTTCTTAAAAACAAAACAGAGGAAACGTAGTCAGGATTCAGGAATCTTGCTGCCTTTCATTCGATGTTTTGGAATGAAAGGCTACTTGCAAGAAGATAGCTCTATTGTTACCATTATTTATATTAATAGGAAGAAGAATTATGCCAGATCCCAAGGCCCCCCATGGATGCACATTGATTTCACACACATTTCTATCAGCTCTGCTTGAAACCACATATTAAAACCCACCAATCTTTCCACTACTGCCTGATGAAAACCTCAACAGAAACAGCTGCATTTCACATGTGGTTTAACTTAATATCCTATCCTGCATGTATAACTCCAGTGCTTTTTTGAAAAAGTATTCACAATTCTCTTTTGTTTTACATTGTGAATATGGTCATGTCTGAGAACACAATGAGGCTGGTAGCACTTCATTTCTGCAGTGTCCAACATAACTTCAATTTATTGCATAAAACATGACAACCAGAGCATGTGCAATATTCAGTAAGCCCATAAAATTTTTAGCCAACTTCATTGTAAACAATTAGGAATCTCATAGCATAGTGACCTTTTCTCCCGTAAATTCTGAAGTATTTCAGAGCTGTGAGTGGCAAAGAAAATATTTTTAAACTTAGGGAAAAATACATCTGCATTAATTTATCACACATACTTTCTGATTTCTGATATATTCATTCATTGTGCTATATTTCTCTTAGTGACTGCACTGTCAGCAGTTGTGGCATGGGACATTTAGAACACAAGGTACATTTGGCTTGGAACATTGAAATGTGACTCTTTCTCTGCTGAATCAGGACCAACAAGGCTGCTATTGCAGGATGAATGTTTAGTTTCTGTCCTTCCTAATTGTTATAAATTTTTAAGACAGTACTAATTGTTGGTTTAGTTCTAGGAGTATGGTTGTAGTTGTATCAAATTGTAGTACTGAATTAGCATTAGGAGTAGGTTAGAGGTAGTTTGAGATAGGGGACTGAAAGGTATGTAGTGAAGAGGTATTTGGTTTTCTGGTTAGTTAATGATTGTTAGTTCTCGAATTGGGTTTGAGTTTTAATATGTGGGTGAAGAGAGGAACAGGGATATGGAGATGAGATTCAGTAACACCTGGAAGTGCCAGTACTGGGCCAGGAATTCCAGTGATTGGAGGTAGATAGAGGTACAGCAGTGGGGCAAGGTATTGGAAGGGAAGGAGGCAGAGATATGGATATGCTCAGTCTCCTTCCAAACTTCGTCCCATCCTAAGACATGTTGGTGGTGAGGTAAGGAAAGTTAACCCTTCTCTCACACTGATGTGCAATGCCAGGTCTATTTTTTCAAATTTTATTTGATTGTCAACATATAACATACAACATATAACAACAAAGAGCGTAGCAAAACTATAACAACTTAAACAACATTGGATATGATATGTGAATACTGTCTACTAGCATTATTTGAAAGCTTTTGCATGGCCTATACCTTATTGCTTACATCGGCTTATGAGAAAGTTAGTAGCAGTTGTAGATTTACAAATTTACAAATGTATAGAACATTAAATCCCGAAACAGAGCCAATGTTTATCCTTAATAAAAGAGGGAACCAAGTCTTTTTCTGAAAGAAACTAGATTATTGGGAACCACTTAGACACAAAGGGTGATTGATAAATCCTCATTTGATTGTTTCCCTATTCCGTTTGCTATTTTCCCCATAATAAATTGCATCCACAGTTTGTCATACCACAAGTCTAAAGGAGGGCTTGAGTTTGATTTCCATCTGACAGCAGTAGTGAGTCGGGCTGCAGCAATAATATGGAGATTTTCTTTCTTTTGTTTAGAAGGAGAGGGTTCTAGCCATAATTCCAGAAGAAATAATTCTGGGGTAAACGGGATCTTTAACTTAGTTATGTGACTTATAGTCTCGGCTATTTTCTTCCAGAATTTCTGGGTAAACGGGCAAACCCACCAGCAAGTGTAATGCCAGGTCTATCAATAATAAAATCATGACTCTGCAGAACTATTTTGTAGAGCAGAAAGTGGACCTGGCATGTATAACCAAAACTTGGGCTAGAGAAGGTGACACTACCACCTTGAAAAAGCTACCCCCCCCCCAATTTTCTCAGTCCTCCATCAGTCCTGGACTAAAGGGAAGGGGTGGCAATACTCATCCAAGAGTTGTTTTCTTTCAGGGTACTCCACACTCCAAAGATCTCTGGTATTGATTGTGTTGGCCTGGTGTGGGATACTGAGGAGAGTTTGTTTGCCTGGCTGGTGTACCAATAGCTTAGCACACCAGCAGACAGCCTGCAGGAGGGGGGGGGCTGGGCCTTGGAGTTCCCAAGGCTCATAATTCTTAGGGACTTCAACATCCATGCTGATGAGGCTGGCTCCAGACAGGTGTCGGACCTGGTGTCTTCCATGGCAGCACTGTGACTCTCCCAAATTGTATCATGCCCCCCACATCAAACAGGCCACACACTGGATATGATATTTGGCATGGGGATTGATATGGACCTGACCACTGCTGATAGGGTGCCATGGTCAGAACACTATGCCCTGAAGGTCTGACTGAGTGTTCTACCCCTGTCTTGTATAGGTGCAAATTGGGGGGGGGGGTAGCTTTTTCAAGGTGGTAGTGTCACCTTCTCTAGCCCAAGTTTTGGTTATACATGCCAGGTCCACTTTCTGCTCTACAAAATAGTTCTGCAGAGTCATGATTTTATTATTGATAGACCTGGCATTGCACTTGCTGGTGGGTGGATTTATGCTCTCCTGCAGAGACTAATGGATCCAGTTGCTGTACAGAATGCTCTGTGGAATCCAATACTCCCAGCAACTCATTAGATGAGCTGATAGAGGACTGGAATACCTGTCTGTCTGAACCCATCGATGAAATCACTCCACATGCCCACTTCACTCCCATCTCAGACTAGCCCCGTGGTCTACCGTGGAGCTTACAGGGAGGAAGTGGGATCTTAGACAGCTAGAGAGAGTTTGGCAGTGGTCTCGAGATGAAGCTGCAAGAACATCTTACAGGTCATTTATGAAAACCTATGAGATGGCAAGTGAAGGCTGCTAAAAGGAAATTTTTTACAGACTCCTTCACATCAGCTAGCTCTCGCCCAGCACAACTGTTTAGGATGATCAGTTCTTTAACATCTCTTATGGAGATAACCCAAAATACCAGTAAATTGGCTATTAGCTGTGAGGCCTTTGCAAGCTGTTTTGCAGTTAAAGTCTTGTCTCTCCACCATGACCTGCCCACCAAAATTGATACAGTACGTGAACTGGAGGCCCCTTGGCCATCTTTGGATTTTGTATTTGACAATTTCATCTGACTCTCCCAGGCCGATGTTGACAGGATCCTGGGTGCTGTTAAGCCAACCACTTGCCTCTTCAACCCCTGCCCATCATGGCTAGTGAAAGCCAGTGTTGAGGACGTTCGGGAGGCCCTGGTGAACATTATCAATCTGTCTCTTAGTTCAGGAGTCTACCCAGGGGGATTAAAAGAGTCTGTGGTAACACCACTCTTAAAGCGACCATATCTGGATCATTTAGATCCTGCCAATTACTGCCCAGTATCAAAAAAAAATTATTTCTGGGCAAGGTAATTGAAAGAGCAGTGGTGGCACAGGTACAGATCTTCCTGGAAGACACTGAGGCTTTGAACCCATTCCAGTCTGGCTTCCACGCTGGTCATGGGATGGAGACAGTGCTGGTTGCCCTCACAGATGACCTTCACAGACAGCTGGATTGAGGTGGGTCAGCACTGCTATTATTATTAGATCTGATAGCCATGTTTGACATGGCCGACCATGATTTGTTGACCCACTGCGTTGCTGACATAGGAGTTCATGGAGTGGCCTTGAAGTGGCTTACCCCATTCCTCCATGGTTGGGGACAAAGGGTGGCACTTGGAGAGACGGTACCACCCTGACACCCTTGACTGTGTGGGGTCCCTCAAGGGGTGATTCTCTCTCCAATGTTATTTAAAATCTATATGTGCCCCCTTGCCCAGGTGGCATGGAGTTTCGGGCTGGCTTGTCACCAATACGCTGATGACACCCATCTGAATCCAATGATGGACCGCTGACTGCTCCATCCATTCTGGCTGAGGGGCTGTAAACCATAGATGGGTGGTTGAAGCTGAGCACACTGAAACTGGGTGGGTAGTCTATGGGATTGGGATGTTAACTCTCAGCTCTTGACCGTGTACTTCTAACACTGATACCAACCACCAGGAGCCTGGGTATGTACCTGGATGCCTTCCTATCTGTGGATGTTGCCAGACTGGCATTTCTCTAGCTGTGCCCGATCAGGGAACTAGTTCCCTTCCTGTCTCACTCTGACTTAGCCACAATAACTCATGCAATGATTACCTCTAGGCTAGACTACTGTAATGCACTCTACACAGGGCTGCTCTTGAGTCTGATCCAGAAATTACAACTTGTCCAGAATGCTGTGGCATGGGTACTTACAGAGACCCAATTGACAGCTCATATTCAACCAGTGCTTTGCCAGCTTCACTGGCTTCAGGCCGAGTACCAGATGAGACTCGAGGTTTTGGTACTGACTTTCAAAGCCCGAAATGGTCTGAGATCAGCGTATCTGAGAGACCACTTCTCCCAGTATACCCCCCCCCCCGAAGAGCATTACACTCTGGGGATAAGAACTTCCTGGTGATCCCTGGCCCAAAGGATATCCAGCTGTCTTCAACCAGAGCCAGAGCTTTTCTGGCCCTAGTGCTGGCCTGGTGGAACTTTCAGCCTAATGATATCCATGCCCTGTGGGACCTAATGCAGTTCTGCAGTCTCTGTAAAACAGAGACGTTCTGCCAGGCCTATGGTTGAGGACAGCAATGGTTTACCTTCTTGCCTGGACTCCCATCTCCTCCCCCAAGGGAGAATACATCTATATACTAATAGCCAAGACACCGCCTCTGTGCGGATATCTAAATCTGCACATCAGGGGCACTTGGGGGCAAAGAGATTTCCCTGCATGCTTCGGGCACTCCCCACGTGTGCAGAAACATCTGAGATGTTTCAAAAAACTACAACTGCTTGCTTTGGGCATGCACAGGGCACTCACTCACTGAGGCACGGGAACAGCGCGAGGGAAGCCACCACGCCACTAACCCTCCCGTCTGCTGCTCCCACTGCCACAGCAACAATTGTCCCTGTGCAGAGAATGGACTTACCCTTGGAAACTGTGGCGGGCTGTGCGAGGAAGCTCTGGGGACTTCTCCTCAACACTGCCTCCTCCACTCCATTTCTTCTGTTTGTTCCCAGCCTCATTTGTTTGGAATTAGTGGTGAGGATGCCGAGTGCAGCTGTCAGCCTGGCTGCCCTTCGCCCATTCTGTCTTTCCCCTGGCCCGCTCGGGTCTGCTGTCACCACCTCACACAGCGGTCAAGGTCCTGACACCACCTGCTCCGTGGCCTGGCTCAGCCCAGCTGGTTGGTCAGAGGATCGGGCTGTGTGGCATCGCTTTGCTGGTCGGATGCTGCCTCACCAGCAGCCTCCTTGCTTCCCCCGAGGCTCTGTTGTGCTGGTTCAGTCTCCCAGAGCCCGGGTGCTGTTGCCCAGGTATGTGTTGAGGGAGCCTCAGAGCCAAGAGAAGGAAGGGGGGAAGGAAGCCTCAGGAAGCTCAGCCTGTCCAGAGCAGTTCTGGACAAGCCACCAAGAGAGGAAGTGGGGGGGGGGAAGCCTTGGCGAGGACATCTGGAACAGCTCCAGACAAGCCACCGGGGGTGGGGGGAAACAGTGGGTCTGGCAGCTGCAGGGGAGCCTGGGGAGAAAGTGTGTGTGTGTGATATGAGATCTCTCCCCCCCTGTAAATATCGCGGGTGGGCGCCGCTTGTCTATATTCTATTAGCCAAGAGGTCCCCTCTGTGCAGATATTTATTTCTGCCAACAGAGGGCTCACTCTCCCCCAACACCTTTTCCTACACAGTCAGGAAACTTCCTGGGGCTGCAGAAAAATAATTTTAAAAATCCCTTCAAGGACAGTTGAATTCCCCCCAATACCTTTTGAAATAGCCTCTGCAGGGATCTAACTCCAGGCATCAATGGTGAGAGATTAGAACATTTTGGGGGGGGCTTCTAACTAGCTCTGTCAGTAAAAGGGTGGGGGAAGGGCCCTTTCCTGGCCTGTTTTGTCCTTTGAGGGAGGGAGGGAACCTTGGGGCCAGGCCTGACAAAAGTTGCCAGTGCCAGGCTGAGGAATTCCTAGAGGTTCTGAGGTGGACTGTAAGGAGGGCTGGTTTGGGGAAGGGAGAAGCCTCCAAAGCAGCCATTTTCTCCAGGGAGACAGATCTCTCCTGTATTTGAATTTTAGTGATATGCTGTTAATTTTTGTTTATGGTGGAAAATGAAAATAATTTTTTTTAAAAAAAAAAAAAAGGATGACACTGGTGATTTCCGAGTTTGAAAGATGTTGTAAGGCTGGGCCCGAGAGGATGGGAACCTCAGGATATGAGGGAACCATTTCCCCCCACTGTTCTTAAGGGTCTGAGACCCCAATGGGCTTCCTTATGTGCGGATGCATATGAGGCTGCCTTGTTTCATGTGGCTGCTGTGGTTGCATTCTATGGGGCCCTGAGAATTAGTGAATTGGTGGCCCGATCCCGACAAAACAGGTCGGGATACGCACTTTGCCTTAGGGATGTTCAGATCAGTGGGGATAGCCTGCACATTACAGTTAGGTGTTCCAAGACGGACCAGTTACAGAAAGGTGTATTGGTGTCAGTGGGTCCTTGTTCGGATCAGGACCTTTGTCCTGTCACTGCACTCCATTCCTATTTGGCCCTGAGGGATGGGATTGAAGGTTTTCTATTTCTACATAGGGATGGATCTCCATTAACAAAATTTCAATTTTGGGCAATTACCAAGAAAGCTCTGGAGGCTTTGGGTCTTGGTGGTTTTCAATTTGGCACTCATTCTTTTAGAATAGGGGTAGCTTCCACTGCTGCGGCCATGGGATATCCGGTAGCTGACATTCAGAAACTTGGCAGGTGGAGATCAGCATGCTATAAGAGGTGTGTCCGGAGCTGTGAAGTATAAGTTTGCTTTCCTCCAGTTTAGTATAATAGGGAGGATCAATTATTGTTGTACCTGGATGCCCACCCTTGTTGTTTTGTGTTAACCTGGTTTTTGTTTTAGATGCTGCTGGTTGCCATGGGAAGAGCTGAGTGCTTATTTATGGCCACAGCATGGTGTTTTGGGCCGCTCACCAAGCCAAGAGGATGCACATCGGTTCCCAGTTGAGCTGAGGTCAAGTGGCTTGGCCGAAGAGGCATGCACTGGCCTGGGCTTATGCCACTATTGTTTGAGGAGACGCGTGGTCCTCCTCCTCACGTGCTAGTGATGCACCTTGGCAGTAATGACCTGGGTCTTGTCAAAGGTAAAGCCCTGGTCATTCAGGCCAAGGCTGATTTGGCAGATATTGCAGACCGGTTGCCTGGGGTGCAGCTGGTCTTGTCTGCAATGTTACCACGCCAGGTGTGGCCTAGGGGATCTTAGGCGCTTGGACCAGGTGAAATGAAATGCCAATCGGCAGCTCAAAAATGCCATGGAAGGTGGCTTGGGCCTCTTCTTGTTGCACCCTGATATACGGGTCAAGTTAATGGACCTGTATAGGGGGGATGGGGTTCACCTCTCTAACAAGGACAACGATATATTTCTTGCAGATTTGAGGCAAGGGGTGCTGGTGGCACTGGACCGCTCACTGGGGGCGAAGGCCTAAGCAGAAGCTTGGTCTTTGCTATGGTGGGGTAGCGTGATCAGGAAGTTGAAAATGGTGAGCACCTGGGCATTGTTATAAAGGAATTAAAGGATCCTCCAACAACGGCTTTTGGACCTTTGCGGCTCAAGGCCGGGAAAGGGTGATCTTCCTTAGAACAATCTGCCCCGGCCTATCTTAGCAGGCCTTGCAGCTTCTGGGGTGGTGGGCCAGGGGATTCTCCTAAATATGCCAAGCCACTGGTCGAGAGCTATATTGGGTGGCTTGAGACCGGGGAAGGTGCATCGCCCAAAAGGAAATGAAGGTGGTCAGGAGTTTGACACTTGTCATATTCCTCAGTACATTCTAACAGCCCCTCGCCAGTTGTTAGATTATAAATAATTAATAAAGTGGCCCTTGTTAAATCCATATTTGTGTCCATCTCTCATTCCGACTGTGGTGGCAATGCATAATATAAAGCAAAAGAGTTGCATTTTCCTCTCATGTCTTCTTTCTATGCTGCACTGAAAGAGATTCCTAATTTAACTATATTTTTCCTGTCCTGTTAATGTCCTAAGGGAGCAAAGAGAAATTTAGAAGCAATACTAGTAATAGGACAGACTTGGAAGAAATAAAATCCTTTTTTGGATATTATGTTAGTCAGAGTGATCTAACAGGAGGAGGTACAAATAATGACACCAGAACTGAACTGAGCATAGAGGTGTTTAGGCTCCACTAAAGCTGTTTTTAAAAAAATTGACAGAGCAATCCTAAACAGAATTAGATCTAATTCATCTAATTTGACCAAACTCTTGGTCATTTTAGAAGGATAGAAGAAAGGGTTTCAATAGGCAGTTATAGGCTATTAAACAAAGGTCCATGGATCTTTTTAAAAGGATGCTGTCAAGTTTAGAGAGCTGCTTATCCATTTACCATGAAATGTAGGTAGATATTTGTACCCCATAGGGGATTCTTGTGGAAACAGGAAGCATTCAATCAAGCATCTAAGTAAACAGGAAATGTTTAATAAGTCAGTAAACAAAATATCTTATTCCTAATATATGATGTCAGAGGAGGAAAGAGAGAGTCAGTAAAGCTCAAGAGATATATTCAAGTCCAGTAGCACTTTAGAGACTAGCAAGGTTTTGGGTGTATAAACGTTTGAGAGTCAAAGCTCCCTTCATTAGCTTTGGGTGGTCTTAAGATGGTCTTAAAATTTGGGTGGTTATAATGTGTTTATGGACTCAAATCTAGCTCTTCTATTGTAGTCCAACACAGCTACCCTCCTGAAACCAACCATAAGAAATGTGAAACTGATGTATTCAACCAATTATTGAAAATTATCAGCAATTACACAGTAAACATGATAAAAAAACCCAAAATCCGTTGCTGGACGCTAAGAAAGGAACAGAACAATTTACTAATGAGTAACAACAATATAACTGGTAGTAATTCAACTAAGAATACTACATATGTAGTATTTACAAAAATCCAACAGGTAAATCCACAATTTTTTTTTATAATCCAACAGGTAAATTTTCAGCAACCCACGAGGTAAGTCTACAATTTTTCAATAATACAACATGTAAGTCTACAATGAACCTAGCAGTAATTCAACTAAGAATACTACATATGCAGAGTTTACAAAAATCCCACAGGTGATTCCACTATTTTTACAGGTAATTTTTCAACAATCCAGCAGGTAAATCTGCAGTATTATTAATCCAACAGGTAAGTCTACAATGGATGACAAAGACTCTGGATTTCAGAACTTCATTTCAAATAGTCTTCTTTAGTAGAGGCTAAATGTAGACAAAATATTAAAAATCTTGTACATCACAACAATTTTACAAAAAGGACTAAAAATACACAATGGGAGGGGGGCTACAGAAAAACAACCAGTAGACCCACAAACAAATCTGTAGTCAAAATACACTAAGTACATGCAAAAATAATTATATAGGAACCAAAGTCAATAATTTTACCAAACTCATATATATTATCGTAGAATCATAAATATTGTAAAGAGCAATTATCAAAAAGTGGGTGGTAACAAACTCAAACCCACAATAAGTCACAGCACATCTCTAAAGCAACAGACTTCCTCCATTAACTAAACAAGCACACGGAAGAAAAACATGCTTATATAAATTTCACAAGTCCTTGAATTGAAGTCCAAACATCTGTATATTGTGGCTTGTAAAAAATAAAATCCGTTCCAAGTGGAATATTACGACTTCTATGAGATATGGAGCTGAGCCTAATTGGAATATTTTGATTGGGACCTCATTTGTACATGTATATTTACTGTATGTCAGTTAAGACTTACCTCATTTACCTGACAAAGAAACACTGACTATCTGGAACTGCGTAGTTTTCACTTGGAACAAATCTTATTTTGGGGGGTACTATCTATCAATATATCTATCAACTATATTGTTGTTTTTGTCAACTTACTTCTTTTATTCTCTGCATTGTTCCCCAAGGGGTTTACATCATTCTCTTCTTTTCCAGTTTATTCTCACATCAACCCATCTATTGTTGTCTTCTGCCAGCAGGTAAAGACTTTTTGGTGATGTTTGGCATTCCTGTACTAACTGTTGTTGGCCCTCCTCTCTGATCATGTTATATTTGTTTGTGTTCATATGCTTTATTTAATTGTTTGATTATTATTATATATTATTTAAAATGCTGTTTTAATGTTGAAATGTTTTAAAGCTCTGATGTTTGCTACTTTAAGAAATGTTTTAAGTACATAGAACCCTGTGAGGAAAGTTAGGCTGAGTGTGTATGACTGGCCCAAGGTCACCAAGCAAGCTTCTATGGCACAGTGAGGATTCAAATCTGGACGTCTCAGAACTAGTCCAATACTCTACCCAGTATACCACACTGGCTCTAAAAAATCTAGCCTGTATTTCTCTGAAATCAGATTTAAGGAAAATTTCAATGATAATGAAATCAATATACAATTAAAAGTCAATTTAAAAAGCTAAGATATGTAATTAAAAATTAGTTGGCACTGTCAAGAATCTACCTGAATAATTTCTTCATAACTTCTGGAGTCTCAACAAAGTAGAAACCTTTATAACAACTTCAGGAGACCTATTCCATAGAATAGGAGCAACCACTGAAAAAGCCCTAGATGTGCCAATGACTGGCCTAACTGCCCTCAAGAAAGGGGTTGGTCTGAGATGCAGATTTGTCACATGGTTGATACTGGGAAAGGCAGGCCAGCAGGGGTTGGCAAGTCTTTTGTGATTTGTATGGATTTATTCTGTGATCTTCCTTAGGTCCCAGTTTTGTTGGAGAAATGTGGGCTTATAAATTTGTTAAATTCATTACATATAAATCCAGGACCTTTCTCCCATCTCTTTGAAATTTGGTAGGAGTGAGCCCTGGGGCACTCCTTCCATTCATAAGAATGTCACCCCAAGCAGATAGGAAACAAAGATGTTAGAGGTACAAATTTTTTTTCTTCACTTGCCTGTAAAGCTGGAACATTTTGAAACTTGACCAACATGATCCCATGGATGAGACGTAAAAAAAAATTACATCTGAAAACTACACCCATATTGGATGGAACTCAAAGATGCTACAGCTGAGATAATGTTTCCGACTGAAAGCAGTGTAACACAAAAACAGATAATGAAAAAATAAATGAAATTAGGATGAAAATTTAAAAATAATAATGTAAAAAAACTGTTTTAAAAACCTCAGATTTGGATAGGGCTGCTTTTTAATACTAGGATATAAGAACTATGCACATTGCTACAATCATTCTTTTCACTTCCAAAATATTCTTCTTAAAGACAGAAGAAATTAAAATATATTTTTATTAAAAGTCAAAAACCATAAAATGGGTTAAACTTAGTGATATAGGATGCTACCACCTAAAATATCATCCCATACTCCACTGTACCCACATGAAACATATTACTTGGAAGCAGAGAATGCCTACCCATTGATTTCAGTGCAACTTAATTCCAAGCAATAGTCAAAATATGAGCTATTTCACACAGCCCAGAAAGCATATTTGGAAGCTTTTCAGCCATCCCTTTCATCATATATATAGAAGCCATCTTCCAAAGATTATGCTAGCCTCCACAATGCTGAAGGTCAGTGTATACATAAACTATACTAGCCTGATACCCATGCGTCGCTATGGTATTTAAGTTCCATAAATCCAGTTATAATACTGATGATGTGAAATTTGAAATGTGACATTTGTTGTAGGAATTCTAACAGAGAAGATTGTAGTGTAAGAAATGAAGTAAGACATAAATATTTTTCTCTCTCTACTGAAGGACCTCTCTCTAGACCACATTGGTGGTTCTGCCCTCAGGTGCTTGGTGAGCTCACTCTGGAGCAGGCCATATAGAACTGTCCATTAAAGAAGCAGTCGTCTGTTAAGTCAACTCCTGCCACCTTCCACAAAAGTGATTCCTGATTTCCTCAGCTGTCATTAGCTCTGTGCAGTCCCCTGTAACTGTTGGGGTTTTTTTAACCTCAGAACACTGAGCTCTGCAGCTGACCAATCAGAAAGTGGGGGGTGCAAGGAGACAGCAGCCTGGCAGCCACATAGGAACCAGTGGGGGAGCACATTTTACTCCTTTTGACCCCCTCAAATTCTTTAAAGAAGAAGAGAAACACTCATACACTTGGGAGTAAGAAAAAACCCTCCAAAATAGTAGAAGCAGCACCCATAACTTTAATAAATAAACACCCTCTGTGGCCATTACTAGGCAACTACAACAGGATTGCCAAATACAGTCTTGGTTTTTGTCAATAAAAGGCAGGGGATCAGAGCCCTTTCCAGGGCTGTTTTTGCCTTTGAGGAATAACTTACTGTGGCCAAGCGACTTGATACTATGCAAATTCCATAACTTCACACTGGCCCAGCTGCATGCTATTGTTCAAAATCAGCCCAACCCCGCCCCCCCCCCCCCGTAAGAAAGCCAGTGTGTTGTAGTAGTTAGAGTTTCAGATGAGGATCTGGGAGACTCAGGTTTGAATTCCCATTCTGTTGTGGAAGCCTGCAAGGGGACCTTGGACCAGTCAAATATTCTCGACATAACGTACCTCACACAGTTATTGTGAACATAAAATGGAGGCGAGGCAAATGATATCAGATGATCTATGTCCCTATTGTGGAGAAAGGTGGGAAATAAATCAAATAATAAATATAGTTGAAGATGAAGGACAGATAAAAGGTAGGTTGGTTGGCAAGTGGAAGGGTAGACAGAAGCAGGAAAAGGTAAGGATATGGGGGCTGCCAAAAGGAGGGGAAAGGGGAATAGTGTGGGGAGGAGGATACAGAGGAAAATGGACACCCCCTGCAAGTTCTTGCAGGTTCCCCACTGCACAACTGGGCCTGGCAGCAGCTGGCACCAAACAACTGGTCCATACCTTTCCTGAATAGAAGCCGTCAGGGGAAGGCAAGTAGGGAAAATTGAAGATGAGGGAGCAGATAAAAAATAGGCTGGTGGGTGGAATCCGGCCCGGGTAGGGCTGCCCCTGAAAGGGGCGTGCCGTGGCGGGCCGTCTTTGCCTCCCTGCAAGGAGAGAGGCAGCGGCATCCGGGTCCTAGCAGGGGGCGGGGCCGGAGGTTTTGTGAGCCGGCCCTTCGCCCCCTCCTTCAGTCGCCTCGCTGCACTCGGGAAGGAGGGAGCTCGGGAGCTTCGCTCTTCCTGGCAGCGAGGAGGGGGCCTGCGGCGGTCGCGGACGGAGCCGGGGAGCGTCGAGCGGCGTCGGGAGGCAGAGGCGCGGCGGCGCAACGGCGGCAATCTTGTGGTGCGCTGCGGAGCAGCGCGAAGAGCCAGGAGCCAGCCGAAGCAGGAAGTAGCGCGGCGGGGCTTTGCGGCAGCGTGGGAGTTTGGCGGCGGCCTTTGGCGAAGAGCCGGGAGCCAGCCTGAGCAGGGAGTAGCGCGGCGGGGCTTTGCGGCGGCGCGGGAGAAGCAGCTCGAAGAGCCAGGAGCCAGCCGAAGCAGGAAGTAGCGCGGCGGGGCTTTGCGGCGGCGTGGGAGTTTGGCGGCGGCCTTTGGCGAAGAGCCGGGAGCCAGCCGGAGCAGGGAGTAGCGCGGCGGGGCTTTGCGGCGGCGCGGGAGTTTGGCGGCGGCCTTTGGCACAAAGGGGGCTGTGCTGGGACC
>NW_015160870.1:316442-316578 GCF_001447785.1 Gekko japonicus
TTGTTCCCATTCTTTTCGAATTGGGGCTGCCTCTACGGCTGCAGCGATGGGATACCCGGCACGGGCGATTCAACGCCTAGGCCGCTGGCGATCGGCGGCCTACAAATCCTACTTGCGCCCAATGACTGGTTTCTGA
>NW_015160870.1:316614-316730 GCF_001447785.1 Gekko japonicus
CAGAGGCTTGCAGTGGCCTGGCTTGCTGCATTTGTTATTTAAAGGAGGGGTGCGACCCTGTCCACACGTTTTGGTGATTCATTTAGGAGGCAACGACCTCGGTTTGATAAAGGGTA
>NW_015160870.1:317061-324014 GCF_001447785.1 Gekko japonicus
ATTTGCCGCATCCTGGCATAACGGCTCACGAGGTGCATCTATTTAGGGATGACGGGGTTCACCTGTCGGACGAGGGGATGGATCTTTTCCTGGAAGACTTGCAGCGTGGAATTCGCTCGGCCTTGGGCCTGTAGTGGGCGCAAGGGCCTAAGCTGAGGCTTGGCCTTTGCGGTGGCAGGTTTGTTATTCCGAACAGATTGCGGCACGGGGAGCACTGGCGTATATCCCGTTTGGGAGTAGGGGTCTTGTCGGTACAGTCTTTGGGCCCTGCGGCCCGGGGCGGGGAAAGCAGACTGCCTAAAGGTTTTTGCCTGGGATTTGCCTCCCTTTGAGCCTCGCGGCTCGGGGGGGGTTCTCCCTGGCAATTACCCTAGCCGTGCTGGCCAGAGTGAAGGCAACTGGTTGCCTTGCCTCCGGAGCTGGGTGCTCGCCCTTGATCATGATGGCGAGGGAAGGGTCGGTTGACCCGTAGCCTTGCTATGCCGCAATTCTGTTATCCCCTCTGTATTTGCCGTTATGTTTTATGATAGTTAATAAAGTGGCCCGTTAGTACCCAACATTGTTGTCTGCCTCGTTATTCCGGCTTGGGGGGCAAAGGAGAGAAGGAAGCAGGAAAAAAGGGAAATGCTATGGGAGCTTTCAGAAAAGGGAGAAATTGTGAGGGAGTTGAAAATGAGATGCCCCCTGCAAGTCCCTGTGGGTTCTCCACTTGTGAGATCATGATTTTAAAAGTATATATTGGAGTATGAAATATACTGGGTTCAGATATGTAGAAGTGATCAGCTCATAGTTTATTAGCGATTCAGCAAGAGAAAGAAGATTGAGAAACCCCTGGCCAAAGCCGGGTACTTATGCCTGAAAAAGGTTACACCCAAAACACACCTCACGCCCAACTATAGGCTATTTACACTACATTGTTTCCCAATTGGGTTATTCTAGGATCCCTGTCACCCTACTGGTCCATTCTAGGACCCTAATATGCTATTGTTATGCATCCCCAAGCTAAGTCCTTTGCAAGTACAGTTCAGGCTCAATACATAACAGTGTAAATGATTGAATAAACTCCTTAGCATTCCCTGAGAAAGGACAAAAAATAGGTCTTCTGTTACTGAGCTTTCAAAACTTAACTCTCATGGACTGGTATATGACAGGGGGGATGGTATCCCGCAGGTGATGATAAACAACATAGACTAATTTTTGTCCATAGAAACAGTGAGTTCAAAAATAATATTTTTGTAAAACATGGCAATTTCTTTCACTGCAAATGATAAGGAAGGAGAGACACAAGCAATGGGACTAAGCATTCCCAATGGACATTTCCCAGCAACAGAATAAAGGCACAAAGAGAAGAGGTCATAAAAGTACACACTATTAACATAATCAGAGAGAGGGGTGTCAGCAAATTAGATCTGAAGATGTCCATGTCATCTGAAATACAAGCCTAGGGCCATGCAATACAAATGCACAGAGTGTAGAATCTGTGCTCATTTCCAACAGATTAAAAAGAGGGTTTCAAGGCATCAGTACATGTAGTACAGCAGCTAAAAAAAAAAATCTCATAACTGAATGTCAAAAGTGAACTCAGACATTTGCATTTCATGGAGGGTTTTTCACAGGCAAATAAGCTTTCGAAACAATGCAAACCTTGCCTTTTGGTAGCTTTTCCATCGTTTCTTCCTCTATAGAGATAATATTCTACACACTGACAGCCATACAAAAGTACAGAAAAAGAAGCAAGATTTATTCAGATGGCACTATAGAAAATATGGGACATATTTCTGTTTTGGGGAAGGGTGTCTGAGGAAATGCATCAGAGATATCAAGAAGTTCTGGGACTACTGGATAAATTAAAAACAAGTGAGTGTCTGGGCTTGAGGGCCAAACCAGACTATACAATGCCTCATAACAGGGACACAACACCATTTTATATTCTCTTTCTTAACTTTAAAAAAATGCTGCAAGGGGGGCTGCAAGGGGGGAGGGATTAGGAGCTCCTGTTCCCTCCTCTGTGCTGTTTGCAAGAGTCAAAACAGCCACATGCCAATTTGGGCTCCTGAAAATAGCACAGGGGGAGAGAAGAGCCCCACAGCTTCCTTTTTAAAAAAAAGAATGTTATTTATTTTCAAATATTCTTATCTTCCTTACAGTTACATAGTCAGCAGAGATTTTCTATTTCATACAGTTAGACATATAGGTTAATTGCACCATTCTGATACTTAGCCAGGATGTATATGCCAGACATTCTAAAATAACCTAACGAAAGAAAAACATATAAAATAATATTTATTTATTTATTTTTGGATTTATATCCCACCCTCCCCAAAGGCTCAGGGAGGCTAACAGCGAGGCACAAGTGTCAAAGTTAAAACAGATAAAAACAGCATGAAACAGAATAAAACGATATAATACAAACACCAAAGTGTCAGACACCAAAATGTCAGGGCTCCATATGTTACAAGATGGGGTAGATCTCAATCCAACGGCAACGTTCCAATAGCCTGTCATCCCTTCTCCTTCCAGGGTCACCTCGCACCCCGGTGAAATCACATAGTGGTGATAGTGGTGCGATGATGCATAGATAGCGATGGTGGAATAGTGGTGGCGGCGGTTCCTACTCAAAAGCCTGGTGGAAGAGCTCCAACTTACAGGCCCTGCGGAACTGAGAAAGGTTATCTAACATCAGCTTAATCAAAGTTTGATTTTTTAACCACCTATAAAATCTTTCCCAGTACTTATCAAATATTTCTTCATTCTTTCCTTGTAGCTTAAAAGTTAGTTTCTCCATCTCTGCTACATCTAGTATTTTATATATAAATTCTTATTTGGATGGTATATTCTCGTTTTTCCAAAGTTTAGCAAAAATAATCCTTGCCACAGTTAACAATTGCATAATCAAATACATCTCGTATTTCTTAAAAGTATCCGGAATAATATTTAACAAAAAAAATTCTGGTATTAGCCTTATCTTTGTATCAAGTATCTTTGTATCATAATGCAGAACTTTTTAACTTTCTTACATGACCACCACTTATGAAAATATGAGCCTATATTATAATTACACTTCCAACAGTTGTTTTTTTTATATTTTTGTTATATCTATTAAGCCTATTTGGTGTGATTTGCCATCTATAGAACATTTTCACAATATTTTCTTTAAAATGCTTGTTCGGACAACCTTTATATTTCTTAACCATAGTTTATCCCATTGATCTAGTTTTATATTGTGTCCTAAATCCTGGACCCAGGCTATTCGCCTTTCATTTCCCAATCAAGCCAGAAGTTGTAGATTTTTTTGATTAATTTCTCATTATTATTTAACCAAACTTTATCTAATTCAGTTGGATTTTCATAAAATCCATTTTTCCCCATCTCAGTGTTAACTGTATTTTCTTCCACCAGATCAGGTTCGTATTCTGTTCTTTTAAGATATCTTCAGAAATCAGGTTACCTTCTTTATCAAGTAAATCTCCTTATCTCGGGATACTTAATAAAGAGAGATGGTTTCACAAATGCTTCTATGGGAGACACCCATTTGGGGGTCTTAATATAGTGAAGGTTAACGAGGGTTCACGATGCAAAGAAGACAGGACACAGGTCTGTAGAAAGCTGACTGACTCAGCCAGGCTGGGCAGCATTTTATATAGAGAAAAAACTCACCCTTTTCTCCCTCCTTCCTTCCTTACATATCAAAAGTTACACAAGTCCCCTCATATTATGATGAGCTACATATTCAGGAATGTGTTGTCTTGCAGACAACTCTCCATTATCTTTCTCGTCTTTCTGCCAAGGCCAAGTGACTTCATAGTCAGCAGTACCTCATGCTCTCAGCACACAAATACTTTTGGGTTCCCAATTTCCAGCCAGGAGAATAGTTAAACATCTGGGCCTGCCACGCAGATATTTTCACTGTTCCCACAATATAGGATTTCTTTTTTATTTCCTCCCATATTTTGTATAGTGCGCCTCTTATTATAAGTTGTTTGAAGTGACTATATATCGAGGCTTTATTATACCAAAGGTATGCATGCCAACCCATCACGAGGTCATATCCTTCCAATTTCAGTAATCTTATATCTTCCAAAGTTATCCAGTCTTTTAGCCAACACATTGCTGCTGCTTTATAATAAATGGACCAGCCTGATAGAGCTAGACCTCCTCTCTCTTTTCTCTCTTGAAGGTATTTTAGTTTTATCCTTGGTCTCTTGAAGTTCCATATAAAGTATTTAATAAGTTTCTTGAGCTCTTTAAAAAATACTTGATTTCTCAAGATGGGGATTGTTTGGAGGAGAAATAGTATACGCGGTAAAACATTCATTTTTTATAGTAGCTATTCTACCAGAGCCCCACATCTTCCTCATGCTATGGTGCCCAGCAGGATTAGCGTGAAATTGTTGATCTGCTAACCAGTAGATGTAACTTGTTGCTGAAATTGGCAAAGGGCTATAGAATAGTAGTGCCAATTTTTTAAAAAAGCTCCATAGGAGATATAGGAACTTAGAAGCCAGTTAGCTTAATGTCTGTTCTGGATAAATTACTAGAAACTGATGTTAAAGATAAAATTATTAATTACACAGTGGGTGTGTTCAGATGGCATGCTGAGAGCAGTTTAAACTGGTCCGGTTTTGATGCAATTATTTTTGATCTGGATAATTGAGATCATGCTTACCTCCCTTATCCCGCCTCACGTTGCTCCCCAGCATCTACACTACCGACGTGCGGGAGCATATGTTGGTGGGTTTTTAAATTTTTTCTCAGTTTGTGCATGCACATAGGCACTCATTCATAGAATGGGGGGGAAACTATCATGGCACATGCACAGAACTACCAGGGTGAATCAAAACAGCCCCTCCCACAAAAGACTTCCCTTTAAATGTTTGACCCGAAAATGGCCTCCGTGAGATCCTGAACTCATCTAAACGCTAAAACAAGTGACCGTTTAAATGTCGGTTTTCTAAACATGGTAGCGGAGCTCCACCTATGCACACATCGCCAATGCATTTAAAAATGTCAGGTGAAAAGCGGAAGCCTTGGTCAGCTTTCGAGTGGGGAGGGGATTTAAACCAGAAATGGCTTGACACTGTAGGAGTGATCACATGGGGAAAATGCGGCTTTAAATGGGAGAGCTGAGAAAACACCACTTTGGGACCTGGTAACAAAATACTCTGGGTTAAAGGGGTTTTGAGCCGGAAACCAATGGTTGGGGACAGGACGCAGATGTTGACTGTGTGATTGTGCATATAAAATCCATTGCTGAACTGTCACGACACCAGATCAAATGGCGTGTCTGAACGCACCCAGTAGATGCTATACAGAGAAAAAAAATCAGCTTGGCTTCCAAAAAAGGGAAGTCCTCCCTCACCAACACTATAGAATTCTTTGTTTGGGTTAAGAAGTGTATGGACAAATGTGTTCGTAAAGGTAAAGGTTTCCCTTGCTTGAAAGCCAGTCAAATCCAACTCTAGGGGGCGGTGCTCATCTCCGTTTCCAAGCCAAAGACCCAGTGCTGTCCGAAGACGTTTCCATGGTTATGTGGCTAGCATAACTAAACACCGAGGCACACCGAGGCACACAGAACACTGTTACCTTCCCACCTAAGTGGTACCTATTTATATACTTGCACTTTCTTGTTTTTGTTTTTGAACTGTAAGGTTGGCAGAAGCTGGGCCAGAGATGAGAGCTCACTCCATCACTTAACACTAGGATCTCAAACTGCTGAGCTACAGACCTTCTGGTCTGCAGCTTTAGCATCTTAACCTCTGAGTCACCATGGACCCAACACAAAAAATGTTTGAGTAGATGAACATAAGAACATAAGAGATGCCAATGTTGGATCGGGCCAAAGGCCTATCCAGTCCAACACTCTGTCACACAGTGGCCAAAAATACCAGGTGCCATCAGGAGGTCCACCAGTGGGGCCAGGACATTAGAAGCCCTCCCACTGTTGACCCTCCCAAGCACCAAGAAGACAGAGCATCACTTGCCCGAGAGCACCTATCTATACCTTGTGGCTAATAGCCACTGATGGACTTCTGCTCCACATGCTTATCTAATTCCCTTTTGAAGCCGTCCATGCTTGTAGCCACCACCACTTCCTGTGGCAGTGAATTCCATGTGTTAATCACTCTTTGGGTGAAGAAGTACTTCCTTTTATCCATTCTAACCCGACTGCTCAGCAATTTCATTGAGTGCCCACGAGTTCTTGTATTGTGAGAAAGGGAGAAAAGTACCTTTCTCTACCTGCTCTATCCCATGCATAATCTTATAAACCTCAATCATGTCTCCCCTCAGTCGTCGTTTCTCCAAGCTAAAGAGCCCTAAGCGCTTTAACCTTTCCTCATAGGGAAAGTGTTCTAACCCTTTTATTATTCGATTTGCCCTTTTCTGCACTTTTTCCAAAGCTATAATATCCTTTTTAAGGGGTGGTGACCAGAACTGCACACAGTATTCCAAATGAGGTCGCACCATTGATTTATATAGGGACGTTATGATAGTGGCTGATCTGTTTTCAATACCCCTCCTCATATTTCCCACCATAGCATTGGCCTTTTTTGACTCATGGACTGAATTGTAACCTCTCCCTCTCTGCCCGGCCCCCTGGCTCTGTTGTGACAATCTTATATTATGGTTTACAATATCTTACCACCATGATCCTTGAGTGTTTCAATTAATAGAATGCCCAGCAGAACCAGTGCCACTGTGTTAGTGCAAACCCAACAGGACTGACGTCAAACCACAAAATCATAACAAGCAGGTGGTGGGTTTGCAAGCCCTGCAGAATCAATTTCAATGTACATAATGTCCAGCAGAACACAGTGCCACTGTAGCAGTGAAAGCTCAACAGAACTGATATCAAACCATAGAATAACAAATGCAAGCAAGGTGAGTGGATTTTGCAAGCATTGCACGAAAGTCCCGGAGGGGGACACAGTGAGGAGGAGGAGGAGGAGGAGGAG
>NW_015160870.1:324052-383797 GCF_001447785.1 Gekko japonicus
AAGAAGAAGAAGAAGAAGAAGAAGAAGAAGAAGAAGAAGAAGAAGAAGAAGAAGAAGAAGAAGAAGAAGAAGAAGAAGAAGAAGAAGAAGAAGAAGCAGCAGCAGCAGCAGCAGCAGCAGCAGCAGCAGCTCTTGAAACTGACAAGAAACATTTGAAATTGACAAAAGCAGCCTGGGAAACCCATAGAAACACTTATGAGAATGGGGGGGGGGAAGGTGGGAGGAGAAAAGGAAAGGAAAAAGAGCCTGCAAATGTTGGCTCTTGATCTTCCCAGTAAACCCCAAATATTTCTGAAATTTTTTCAGGACCATTTTTTTCTGTTTTCAAAAAAAATCCCTGGATATATTTGGATTCCAAATATACCCCCAAAATACTGATAAAGTGTTTTGGGAGTATATTTTCAGCTTGGGTGTATCTGAATTCACACCCCTTATTGTAACTAGTGCAATTTAATTTGTTCATAAATTATCTAGAATTGAGCATGTGCAGTATAGTGGCTGAATTTGTGGATAATACCAAATAGTTGAGGAGGATGAAAACTACACAGATTGCGTGAATACGCAACATTGTGACAAAAGAAGTTCAGTGTAGATAAGTGCAACATGATGCACATCAGACGCAAAAAAGCCTAACTTTAATATATGCTGATGAGGTCTTAAGTGCTGGTAACTGAGAGAGAGAAAGAGCAGCCAATCTTGTAATGGCGCTGTATCGAGTTATGGTGTGGTCTTATGAAGAATACTGTATACAGTTCTGATCACCATATCTCAAAAAAAGATACTGTGGAGCTGGGAAGAGTGCAGAAAAGGCAATTGAAATGATAAAGGGTTGACTAAAGAGTTCGCAACTTTCCAGATTGAGGGGGGGGGAGATTAAGATGATATCAAGGGGGAGGTCTTGGCCTTTATCAGTTTGCTAGACATACAGGGCACCTGACTGGCCACTGTATAAAACAGGATACTGGACTAGACAAATCACTGATCTGGTCTAGAAGGGTGCCTCATGTTCTTAGGACTAACTTCCACCTACCTTTTAGTGATTATATGGCGCTAAATTCAATCTTTGTTCATGCTGTGTGAGGTATAGTAGTTCCATTCTTTATCTATGTCATCTGTCTTTATGTACAGTATCAATTATGCTGTTCATTAAAGACCATATAACAGGTTGGATCCAGTGTAAAATTTCCACTTGCGCTAGGCCTCTTGTATGAAAAAGACTGTGGTAGCTGCTTGCACTAAATCCAATTTATTGTATCCTCACTTGCATTTCTGCTTGTGCAAGGTCTTGCACAACCAGTTTCTGAGTATTTCAATATATAGGTAGGAAAGTGCTTGGTAGTTTGTGTATCACTGTACCCAAGCTGATGTACATCAAGTGCTTAGGGAAAACTTTCAGGTCATAACTGAACTGGTGTCTTCACTGAACGATATGGAAAAATCTCAGTCTTTCATCTACCATTTGGTACTGAGACACTCTGGGAAACTAGTTACTTGGATAATCTTTACATCATCAGTGCTGACTTGTCTACCATTTCAAAGTGATGTAGATAGCACATGCATATGAGCAATTATCTTAATCAGTGGGAGTTCATAACTGTTCAGTTGTACTCTTAGTCACAATGGTTTTAAAAGCTTTATGCTTTTGTGAATGTTTTGCTTGAATAGAGAACAATATTCACAAGGGAGAAAAGAGTTTTCAGTAAATACTTATGATTAAAATGGAGTATGTAGTCAATTGGCTTTACCATATCTGCTGCGGCTTTTAAACTTGTTTTATTAATGAGGGGGGGGGGACAAGCTAAATTGTACTTCTGTTCAAATGCAACACAATCACAAAATGCATGGAATGTGGATACGGTGATGAACTAAGACCAAGGAAAGCAAGATTCCCATCCCTAATTTGCTGTAGAAGCTTGCTAGGTAACCTTGGCACAGTGACTCTCTCCCTCCCTAACATACCTCACAAGGTTGTTGTGAGGATAAAATAGAGGAAGGTAGAATGTTGTAAGCTCATATTGGTCCCCATGGGGGACAATGGCATATAGGTATCTAAGTGAAATACAACTAAATCTGCATCTGTCCAGACACCCCTGTGAAAACAGTTTATAAAGACAGAAATTATACTGGTGTGTCACTAGAACTTTTACAATGCAATTCTTTAGACACTCTCTTTGGAATAAGTGCTATTGAGTTTACCTAAGTAGTATTCTGACTACACCAGTTTAGGATGATATTGTTGAATGTATTTTTGTCAGTGAGTATGCACATGTATGTATATGTGCAAACCATTATACATCAGTACATATCATGCATATGCATGGTATATTTCATATACAAAAGTTTGCACCATCAAGCCATGAGTAGCAATACTAGATCAGCCATTGATTGTTTACTTAGCTCTTAAGATGCATCTCATTGTATTTAGATTATTTTTGTAGGCAGATATTTAAAAGGGAAAAAATTGAGGGTTTTTTAGTTGAAACTTACAATGTAGGTGTCTCTGTGGGCTTTTGTTATTGCCCATGAGTTTAGCTAATCTTGCAATCATTTCCTGTAATCCCTTCATGAATAACTGGTGCTGACTGTGAAAGTACAAAAAGCACACAATATATCCAATGCTGGTTATTTAAAGGCTGCATCTGACTATGCAGGTACAAACAGGGGATTAACTGTGAGTAATCACGTGCTTTACAAGTAAGTAAATTTAATGAACTAACCATGACCTCAGGTGATATGTTCCTCTTCTCTGATAAATGATGTGATTAGTTTGGAAGCTGCAGCTTGTTACTTATTTACAAAGGCATGACTTGGCTTTATAGCATGTTGGTACTGTGCAGACACAAAACTGGTCAACGCAATGACCTTCAACAGGAAAAACTGATCTGAACAGGAAACTGATCAGTAAGTATGGGACTTTAAGATAATTTCACCCAGCTATCAACCATATTGATGTCTACATTCTCAGCAATACCTAGTCCTGAGACATGCATTCTGGTGTGGTGGGGTTTTTTTGGTGGGGCCAGTCTATACGCTGTGTTTTTTGACTAGTTGGTTCTGGGTTCCCCAACTTGCTTTCCTTGCAGTCACATAGCAGCTGCAGGTAAAGGCATTTTTAAAGACCCCAGGAGCCTGTGCTTGGGATGATGGTGCAGGGGGAGGAGGGGCTCCTGCCTCCCCCTGTGCCATTTTTCCAAGCTGAAGAAGAAGGAGAGTTGGCTTTTATACCCCACCTTTCTTTACCCTAGAAAGTCTCAAAGCAGCTTACAATCATCTTCCCTTTCTTTCCCCACAACCAGGGCTTTTTTTGTAGAAAAAGCCCAGCAGGAACTCATTAGCATAATATTCCACACCAACAGCTGAAACTCATTAGCATATTAGGTCACACCCATGACAGTGCGGCTAATTAGCATATTAGGCCACACACCCATGCCTTCCCTTAGTTTGCGTGGGCACCCTGCGGCTGAGGGGAGCCTGGGCAAGCCCCCCCTTCCCCCTGTGCCATTTTTCCAAGCTGAAGAAGAAGGAGAGTTGGCTTTTATACCCCACCTTTCTTTACCCTAGAAAGTCTCAAAGCAGCTTACAATCATCTTCCCTTTCTTTCCCCACAACCAGGGCTTTTTTTGTAGAAAAAGCCCAGCAGGAACTCATTAGCATAATATTCCACACCAACAGCTGAAACTCATTAGCATATTAGGTCACACCCATGACAGTGCGGCTAATTAGCATATTAGGCCACACACCCATGCCTTCCCTTAGTTTGCGTGGGCACCCTGCGGCTGAGGGGAGCCTGGGCAAGCCCCCCCTTGATTGCCTGGATGCCCTGCGGCTGCGGGGAGCCCAGGCAAGCCGGCCCTTGGAGGGAATGGAAGGCAGTTTAAACTTCCTTCCCTTGGCTTGCCTGGGCGCCCCGCAGCTGTGGGGAGCCTGGGCAAGCCGGCCCTTGGACAGGCTGGGGAAGGCATGGGGAAGCACTTAAATGCCTCCCCGATCCTTCCAGGGCTCCCCCTGGCCTTGGAGTCACGGTGTGGGGGGTCGCTCTCCAGGCCTTCCCTCTGTAGCCACGCACGCAGAGGGGAGACCAGGCAAGCCGGCCCTTGGAGGGAATGGAAGGCAGTTTAAACTTCCTTCCCTTGGCTTGCCTGGGCGCCCCGCAGCTGTGGGGAGCCTGGGCAAGCCGGCCCTTGGACAGGCTGGGGAAGGCATGGGGAAGCACTTAAATGCCTCCCCGATCCTTCCAGGGCTCCCCCTGGCCTTGGAGTCACGGTGTGGGGGGTCGCTCTCCAGGCCTTCCCTCTGTAGCCACGCACGCAGAGGTTTTGGCTGTAGTGGGCGTGGCCAACTCTGAAGCCAGCCGGAACTCTGTTCCTGTGCGTTCCTCCTGCCCAAAAATAGCCCTGTCCACAACTGTCATCTTATGAATTAGGTGAGAATGAGAGTTCAGAGAGAATTGTGACTGGCCCAAGGTCAACCAGCAGGCTTCATGTGGAGAAGTGGGGAATCAAACCTGGTTCTCCAGAATAGAGTCTGTTGCGCTTAACCACTACACACCACACTGAAACAGCCAGAGGAGAGCAAATTGCCCGTCTTTGAAGTTCCACATGCCCATATGCAGCTCTAAAGATGGGGAAATTACTCCCCTCTGGCCATTTTGACTTGGGGAAATGGAATCAGGGCAAGCAGGAGCCTCTCTTCACTTGTGTCTTCATCCTGGGCCTAATTGAGCTCCTACGGACTTCAAAAAATGTCTTCCTTCAAAGCTGCTCCATGACTTTTGGGAAAGTGAATCTGGAAATGTAACGTGTAGTTTGGCCCTTAGAAACTGAATGAACATTGAAAACACTGAAGTATTTTATTTTGAGTCCTTTGCTGCCATGGAAGCTAATTTAGTTGGCAATCTTAGGCACATTTACTTAGGAGTTAGAACTATTTAATTCAGTAAAGCTCACTTTTAACTAAACATGTATAGCATTAGACTGCTGAGTTCACATACACACATGCATACACTGTTGTGGTCATTGCCATGGCAAATATTTTTAGGCACCCAGGATCCATGCTTCATTTTCTCTGTTAGCAGCAGTCTTCTATTTGATCAGAAAAAGAAGGGGGGGGGGGAACTTTATAGACTTTTGTTGCATTAAACAGCTGTAGCAGCGTTTCAGACACAAGTTCACAAAGGTTTTTCCAGGAACATGTCTATTTTTCTTTGGAAGGAAGCTGAGAGCAAGAAGGTTAGATTGGGCTAATGATGAACTTGACTTCTAAAATACAAACCCGTGTGTTGATGCAGAAGCTTATGAGCAAAGCCTCTTGAACCACAACGGTCCTCCTTTAGTCTGCCCAGTGACCTGCTCACAGCCAGCTCGTGACACTTCCCCCCCATCCCACAAAGACAACAAACTGACAGCAAACAAGCCTTGCCCGTTTTGCATATTCCAATCTACCATTTCAAACAGAGCCCTTTGCTTTGTATCCTAAAGTGGTACTTGTTAAAGGAGCTGTGACCACTCAGGCTGTTTCCTTTGAGGATGATAACACTGCTGCAGAAGCTTCATTATTATGCTAATCGAGCACAGTCTGAGCAGCTTTCATAACTGCCACATTAAATCATCTACCAAGGGGAAGCCTCGAGAGCCATTTACATTGCACCATATGCATATTAATGAAGCTGGAAGCCGCTGAGTTGTTTTTGAAGCAATAGGCGGGTGGGTTGGAGGAGGCAATGGAGCACACTGAATGTCTTGAGAAAGAGAAAAAAAAATCTGAGGTGGGTTAAAACTTCACAAAGGTTTCTCAGAGATGCAGCTTGGAGGGTTTGGCACTCCTGTCATGGAGAGAAGGAAACAGAACAGAGATACAAAGCAAAAGGCAGGATTGCTAACAAATGGAGCAGTGATCTGACGCAATAGTTCACATGTACCCTTCAGCACTGCTGTGCTTGCTTCAATAGCTAGGGGAATAAATTTGGTGCACAGTGACACTGAAGAATCTCATTTTAATATATATAGCTGACCCAAGCCATACCACATTTCCGCATCCCATGGAAGGCAAGTTGGGAAAGAATCATATAGCATTGGAAGGAACATCTCATCCCTGCATTTAAAATGTGCATTGCAGGTGAACACAAACACGAATGCATGAAGCTGCCTTATACAGAATCAGACCCTTGGTCCTTTAAGGTGCGTATCGCCTACTCAGATTGACAGCAGCAATTCAGGGTCTCAGGCAGAGGTGCTATTCTTCATTCCTCTTGCTCATCTATGCTTAACCAATTAGCAACAAACATTTTTTTTCTTTAGCTGCCTGCCACTTGGAATTTCTGCAGCCTGCTTCTATCCATGGTTAACCATGCTGACTGGGATTTATGCTAAGGGAAGTGTACATAGGATCACACACCCCTAAAAGGTAAAGTAACTTACACTTCAGTTCACTCTTCTTTCCCTCTCTCCTGGCCTTGACATTTTCATTACCTCAGTCTAATGACACAGCCCCATCCATTAATCCAGTGCCAAAGGAAATGGTAGCCCTTTTCACATGTTACAATAAACACACATACACTCTGCATAGATATGTAGACGTCTGTTTGTCAGAAAAAGCCAGTGCACATTCACTTGACTAATGAAACTGGGGGCCAGTACCTGGATAAATGTGCAGTTTCAGTCATACATTCAGCTGTACATGCATCAAATGTACATGTAAGGGAAAAAAAACAAGACTGCATTGTACACAGATTGCATGTGTATTCATTGTAACATGTATACAGGGATCGTAATAGCTGAGGGAGGGGGGGCAACATGTAACAGCTGAAGAGTTCTTCCTTCAAAGCTTTCTCCTATTTTCCTTATCAAGTATTCACTTGTACTCAATATGTAGAAGGCTTATCTCCCTATTATGTGAAACCCAGGGGATTGTGGGAGCTGTAGTTTTCTTTGTTTCCTTACACCTTGCTCCTTTCAGTATATCTATGAGATCAGATCAGAAAGGATAATTTCTCCTTCCTCTTTCACTCTATGCCCTTTCTTTTAAACTATGCAGCAGAAATAATTCCTGAACAGTACAGAATTCAGTGTTTATTAACTCCTGGCCTATCCTCTGTTTGCAACTTGGTTTGCTTTTCATTATATGATCTTTGAGGGCAAGTATTTGGACGGCTTGCTCTGAGCCTGATGACCTTTGCAAGGATGTGTAAAACTCCAACTTTATACCCTTCACAAATGTAGCACTAGATTTACGTTGGTAAAATGTCTCAAGTAGGTGTTGGGCGCTATAGTGACCAATTGTGTTTCCTTACATCTCTACTCAACTCTTTAAAGGCATGTGTAATGAATTGAATTTGGTGAACTTCAAACTGTTCTATACTCAGAGGTCATTTCGGGGGGGAACGCGGGGGATCGCAGTTCCCCCGGGTGAGGTACGGGGGGCGGGGCACATGACGAAGCCCCACCCCCTGCTTCTGGCCGTCCCGCTTCCGGCCCTCATTCAGCCAGGAGGAGGCAGGAGAAGAGGGAGGATAAGTTGCTTCCTCCCTGTCTCTCCCCACCCCTGCCTGCCTGGGGCCAGGGAGGGCCTTCGCGGGGCTTCCTTGCACTCCCGCCGGCCTTGCAGGTCCACCGCCGGGCCCCTCATGGGGCTCGGCAGTGGAGCTGCAAGGCCGGCGGCGGCCGGGACCGTTGGGGGCGGGGTGTGTGGCCTTATGACACACTTCCGGTGATGTCAGGGTGTGTGGCATATGCTAATGAGTTATGCTAATGAGTTCCCCTAGCTCTTTTTCTACAAAACGACCCCTGTCCATACTAGATGTATCCAGAAAGGGCAGAGAGTGAAAGAGGAAGGAGTCATTATCCTTTCTGAACTGATTTCATAGAAGTGATTAGGAAGAGATACTGAAATTTTGTTTAAATTATTCAGACTTCAAATTAAAACCATCACCAATTTTTTTAAAAACAATGTTGCATTTCAGTATACATCTTTTTCAGTGCAATAGATGATAATTTTATTTGTATATCTTATGATATTTGTATGTTTTAAAAGTATTGTATGCAGAGAAATACTATATCGTGTGTCATCAATAAAGTTTATAGATCACCTATCAAAAGGGGAACAATAGTATCTTAGCCCATGTACTGCAGGCCCGATCAGGATTGGGCCTTCATGGTGGTGGCATCCATGGGTTGGACCTTTGCACACCATCATGTCTGGTTTGGCCCTGAGGAAGGTGTTTGAGCAAGATAATCATGTTTTACTATGTAGGTATTTTGGAGGGAAATTCAGGCAATAAGAGAGAACGGGGAATTTTCTTTAAGGAACCAGTAGATTTTTCAGTGTCTGAATATGGTACAGCTGGAGAATAAAAGCTATGGGAAGAAGAAACAGTAAAGAAAGATAGAGTGGATCCAAGCTTGCCAAGAGCTTTCCCCCCAAAAAAGAATGATGTAGCCAATTGTTGCCAGGTCTCTAATGCACCCTTGCTAGGCAAAGTGATTGAGAGAGCAGCAGCAGACCAACTCCAGGTTTTCTTGGGTAACTTATGTTCTTTGAACTCTTTTCAGGTTGGTTTTAGGCCAGACTATGGGGGAAATATGGCTCTGGTGCCTTTAGCTGTTTACTTCCATCTGAATGTAGACAACGGCCATACTTCTTTATTGCTTCGACTGGTTCTGTTGCAGCCTTTGATACAGTAGATCATGCCATCCTATTGAAATGTTTGGAGGCAGAAGTAGATATCAGGGGATGTGCCTTAGACTAGTTTAAATTGTTCCTCAGGGATCAAACTCAAAGGGTTTCCATTGGAGACCAGCTATCTTCAGTGTGGGAGTTGTCTTACAGGGTTCCACAGGACACAAATTGTGTTATTCAGTCTCTATGTAAAGCCTTTAGGAGAAATAACTTGTAGCTTTGGAACTGAATGCCATCAATATGCTAATAACAACAGCTCCATATCTCCTTATCCAAATCCCATGGTGATACAGTTAGAGGTCTTAAGCCACTGCCTGATGGCTGTTGTCAAATGGCTGAAATCAAGCAAGTTGAAATTGAACCCAGACAAGACAGAAGTAATGCTTGTTGGGAAGGCAAAGATCTTGAAGGACATTGTGCTTCCCACTTGTGATGGGGCCCAGCTGATCCTTGCTGACTTGGTTAAATGCCTAGGGGTTATAGTGGATCCAGCATTGCTGCTGGAGAAGCCAGTTAGTAAAAATGCTGTATCACAACTCAGTCTAACCCACAAAATATCCCCCTACCTTGATATGGCTGATCTGGTCACCTGGATCCATGCCATGGTAACATCAAGACTAAACTACTGTAATGCACATAGATCCCCCCTCAAAATCAGCTTGGAGACTCCAGTTGGTGCAGAATGCTGCAATTCAGTTGTTATTTGGAGCTAGGCAGAGCATGCATATTACCCTCCTATTCTACAGTCACTCCTTTGGCTGCCCATCAATTACAGGGCTCAGTTCAAGGTTTTGGCTATCACATACAAAACCTTTCAATGATTTATGTGGGAACAGAACACACTTGAATATGCCTTATACTTGGTCGATCAAGGCAAACCAAAGTATGGTCAACTCTGCCTGGAAGCAATTTTTTTCGGTCCCAGTCAGTAAGAGGAATTTCATATCACAGCCTACCTACTCCTTGTAACTTGACATACTAGGATTGAATCTGGACCTTCTGCAGGCAAATGCTCTGCCAATGAGCATCAGTCCGCCACTCTCCCAAAGAAGGTCATTGTGATTTAATGAGGGCAGTTTGGCTGGAATAGAAAGTCCATAAATGCAATTTTAGGGACCCAAGAGGAGAGTTGGAAGATAGGAGACAGGGCACATAAAGAGCACATTCGAAGTGTCTAAATGTGACAGAGTGCAGGCCAATAGAGAGTTTTTAGAGAACGGGAGGCATAACTTACACAGACTCAAGTCCCCGGCCAGTTAGAGTTTATCAAGTAAGGAATAATATCAAATGGTAGTGTTGTGCAATCATATCTCTTCTAGCTAATAAACCTTTTTAATTGGAATTTCAGGAAGGACATAATAACTACCTGACAAAAACAAACTACTGGTTCCAGTGGGATGACAGACAGAGACAGCTAAACAAAGTAAATAGCACATACCAGTATAGCTACATCCCTTGCAGGATCTCAAAGTGGAGTTTTGATGTGTTTGACAGAATTAGGTAGTGGGTGATATAAAAAGACCTCTGCTTGGGACTAAAGAGAGCTGCTGGCAGTCAGAGTAGATAGTACTGAGTTTGACAGGCCAGTGCTAAAGTCTAAGGCAGTTCCATTACTTTTCAATGGGTGCCGCTGATATACTGGTTTACTTCATTCATTCCCCAGGTTCTCTGATGAGAATCCAGCATGCTCCCTGACTAGAGCATCATGGCCAAGAATCACCCTTTTGTTGTCCTTATTCATTCTTATACAGGAACCAGAAACAGCATGTACAACCACTTTATTATCTCTTATTGTTTCTTTAACAGAACAGGAAATGCAGTTGACCAATATCTGACTACAGTTGTTGCCAACTGTGGAATCTGAGTGTGCTTTCAAGAGAAATGGTTCTCAGGCAGCTGTGTCTATATTTTGCATTCTCTGTGGGTTCTCTTATGCAGCTGTGCTTGTCAATTCACCCTGTGTGGGCATGCCATTATCACCGGCTTGCCTGGCCTTCCTGCTGCCTACCTAATTGTGTTTGTGGAGCATAGCAAACTGAACAAATTATTTTCAAGTTCTTATCTTTTTCTTGTTATTCAAGGATAGCATGGTTCAGTGCATGCTGTTTAATTTTATTTACTTTGCTGGCTGATTACATGTCAGAAGCCAATAGGAATAGCTTTATAATCTAACATTACGTACAGAAAAAAATGCAACATAGAGCTAAAGTAAATATCCACAAAAATTCAAAATTTTTAAACTTTCCAATTTTGCTTTTCATATTTCTGATTGAAACTTTTGAAGCTAAATATAAAACCACATTTTGAATAAGAAAAGACCCTCAACATCTGGAATTCAAATACTTGCTGGAATTTCTTGATAAGAACATAAGACAAGCCAGTGTTGGATCAGGCCAGTGGCCCATCCAGTCCAACACTCAGTCACACAGTGGCCAAAAATATTAGGTGCCATCACGAGGTCCACTCTAGAAGCCCTCCCACTGTTGCCCCCTCCCAAGCACCAAGAATACAAAGCATCACTTGCCCCAGCCTGAGGGTTCCTATCTATACTTTGTGGCTAATAGCCACTGATGGACCACTGCCCTATATGTTTATCCAATTCCTTCTTGAAGCTGTCCATGCTTGCAGTGACGGCCCCAGGTTTTTTTGCCCACTAGGCAAGGATACATTCTGGCACCTCATCCGTGCGGGGTGGGGGCAGGCGCTGAAGCCGCAGTGGGCAGGCCGAGGGGGTGAGCTGCAAATGCATGTGGGGGGGAAGGATCGCTCGAGGGGAGGGGGCCTGTCCCAGGCTGCAAAAGGAGCTCCAAAGACACCACGGGGATGGGGGCGGCAGAGGGTGAGTGGCACTTCCCCGTTGTCCCAAGCTGGAAATTCTTTCCAGCCCCACTGCAAATTCATTTTTGAGTGTGTTGCCACACAATCCCCTAATGTACCCAGTACATATGTAAATCTCTAAACTCAATCCTCATGTCAATCTCATGTTATCTTTTGATGTGGTAAAGTCATGATGAGATGATTTGACTAGGTTAATTTAATTTGATGACTAATCCATCTGAATATACTGCTTATATTGTGAGAGTGGTGTTTAACATAGGGAGCATAGGGAGCGGTGGCGCAGGTGATTAACACCTGCAAAATGTAACTATCTCGAACTGCTGTCTGGCTGTTCGAATCCCACCGCGGTCGGGGTGAGCTCCCGACCTTAGTCCCAGCTTCAGCCAACCCAGCTGTTCAAAAGCCCTATATGGCGAGTAGATAAATGGGTACCTGGCCTTAGCCGGTCAGTGGGGTACCCTCCCCTAGAAGTAGAGGAAGAACTGTGGCTCCAGAGAGAAAATAGCGGCACTGGTAACAACAATGGCGGCGAAACAGCAGCAGAAGCAGTGGCGAAGGGACGGCCCCCCAGAACAATGACTGGTCGGAGGTCAGCAGCGGCGCGGCATCATTGGAGAGATTGGAGCCGGAAGGACGTAATCCCCATCACCTACGTGCAGCAAGCCCGACGAGCCAGCAGGGGCTGCTGTGGAAGCCAGCTAACTGAAGTCCCCCCTCTAAGAAAGAACTGCGCGAAGAGGCATGTGACCACCCGGAAAAAGACAGAAGGAGAAGCAAGAACATCTGTGGAAAAAGCCTTCAGAGGGTATCTGGTAGGGTTCCCATTCCCCTGAATTTGTGGCCATAGTTAGGATTCTAGAAAGTGTGTGCACACACGATACTCTGTAAGCCGCCCAGAGCCCTTCAGGGGTGGACGGGGTAAAAATCCCATGTAATAATAATAATAATAATAATAACAACGACAACAACAACAACAACAGAGATCCAGTTTGGTGTAGTGGTTAAGTGCACGAACTGTAATCTGGGAGAACCAGGTTTGATTCCTCACTCCTCCACTTGCACCTGCTGGATGACCTTGGGCAAGCCATAGTTCTCGCACAGCTGTTCTTGAAAAAGAGCAGTTTCTGTCAGAGCTCTCTCAGCTCCACCTACCTCACAGAGTGTCTGTTATGGGGAGGGGAAGGGAAATGAGTTTGTAAACTGCTCTGAGACTCCTTTGTGTAGTGAAGAGAAGGGTATAAATTCAATCTCTTCTTCTTCACATAGCAAATTCTGGTACTCAGATTTTTCCCCCAATGTGGTAACTTCCATCTTTTGCCCAAAGAAAGAAATATTCACTGACATAATAAACCCCTGTTATTATAACATATTGCCTTAAAAGATAATATCAGAACTGGACATGAATTGAACAGATACAATTATTAATACTAGATACAGATCAATTAAATCAAAGACTACTGGATCGACTGTTTACTAGAGAAACTCTCCGTGCAGGAACCAAGCCACAACTATAAAATACATAAGCATGAAGAAACTCTACTGGCTCCTAGCCCAGCTTGTAAGTGGTCGTAATGCTTGCCTGCCTAATCTCTCCCCCACACATGGAGCTTCAGTTTCAGAGGGGAAGCACCTGAATCCCCCTACTCTCCTACCTCAAGTCTCTATTGGAGGCTGAGGAGCCATGAGGGAGGTTCTCCTCAGCCCCTGCCTTCTGGGATCGAAATGCCTTCATGCAGGCAATGTACTTCTTACCCTCCTTCGTCATCTCTTGTCAGGTATTTATCCATTTTATTAGATGAGAGCTCAATCTCCAATACAGATGTTCAACCACTCGCTGGCCCACCAAGCATGATCAATGAGCTGACCTCTTGATGGGCTATTCAGCTGCTCACAAAGCCCCTGACACTGTTCATTGGGCCATTCCTTACATAATATGGTATAATGTAGCACAGATTGTACTGCATTGTATCATGCTACACAGCAGGAGTGGCCTGGCTTTATCAGCAGCTCCCTCATCTTCTTCCTTCACAGACTGTAGCAGTGGGATGGAGGCCTGAGGGTAGGGTTGCCAACCTCCAGATGATAACTGGAGATGTTCTGCTACCATCAGTTCACCTGAGAAAATGGCTGCTTTGGAAGATAGACTCTATGGCATTATACTTCCCTCTGTTACCCCACCCTACTCAGGCTCCACCCCCCCAAATCGCCAGGTATTTCCCAACCCAGCACTGACAATCCTACCTGTGGACCTGCCAAGTGGCAGTGGTAGGAAAGGGCAGAGGCCTGAGGAGTCTGCCACCACTTGGCAGGCCCTCACTGCCACCCAACAGCTGCCTACATCTCCCCACCCTGCTACCATCACTCAGCAGCACTTACCACCATTACCCCGCAAGCCCTTCTGCCTGCTCCCCAGCTTCTCAGTTGGCAGCTGCTCAAGGCCCACGTGGGTGATGTGAGAAGATGCAAGGCTCAGCTCACGGGTGGTTACAGCAGTCAAGCATTACCTGCTTGCTGGCCCAAACTACCTTGGTGAAGTTTGTGGCATCCCTTATCACCACCAGCCTCAGTGACAGTGTGCCTGAACATTCACTCTGGGTCTTGTCTTCTTTGTCTGTAGTAGCAGCTACTACTTTTGTTTCTTCCCACCGCTTGTAAAAGTTGACTGGCAATTATATTCTTCTTCCATTTGCAGAGTTCTTTTGTTTTTAAACAGGGTTTGGAAGAGTATGCTTCTTTGCTTTGTTCATATTGTTACTTGCTTTATATTCTGCCCCCTGCCCCATGATGAAGACACAAGACGATGTTATCTGGTTGAATCAGGTTTTATTAAATGCATGCGTATCATCAAACTATCTACTCAGCTTTTAAGTACAAGTTGCAGCTAGGCAGCGTACAAGCTCCAGCATTTGGGCAACACCAGCCCTGGCTCCACACTTGGCCAGCAATGCCACCAGCCTTGTTATCCCAGCCAGCATGAACTATTCCAAGAACTGCCAAACCTCACCTCCATCACCATCATGCCATTCCAGCCACTAAGGGTTTAGATGCTGCTGCTTAGAAGCAAAAGTGTTCCCTCCCCAAATCCACCCTGCAGCTCAAGCAAATGATTGGTTGTTCTCGGCAATAAGCCTTCATTGTTAGCTGCCTTAGGGCGCTGTACCCATGCCCTTAGCAACCTACACTGTTCCTGACATCCTAATTGTGGCCTAACTAGACGCAAGAGCAAGCCTGTTGATAATATCACACCACAAGAGAAACATGGAGTGGGTGAAACAAGACCCTCTGTAAAATTTATTTGAAGGTGATCCAAAAAATTCCTGGTTGGCCCTTAATGGTGACCAGAGAATGAGAATCCCATGGCAGAATGGATGGATAGGTCAGCAGCAAGGAGCAAATGGCTGTAAGGGAGGGCACAGCATGCTTGCGAGCTTCTCTTTGAATCATCCCATTGTCTGGGCACTAGCCCAGCTCAGCCAATGATATCTTGTGCAGTATCTGAGTTACTGGACTGGCACAATAACATCCATGACCTCAGTCAGAGGTCTGAATAAACCATTTATTTATTTCCTAGTCCTGTAAAAAAAAAAGTGACTGTTTTCAGAGCTGGATGAAAGACAGAATGTTGCCTACCTGCTCTGTTTTATTTTATTTTTTGCAAGCCAGTATGAATGGCTCAGCATTTAGATTCCAATGTTGTATGAATAGAGAGCTTGCAAATTGATGATGTTGAAAATAAAACCTGTATTAATAGAGCTGGCAAACAAAATACTCTTGTAATGGAATCTGTACATATGTAACATCATTTCCTAGCTTGGTAAGGTGAATGATTTCACCTTAGAGACAACTTAATAGAAGAGAGTGCATAAAACTGGAACACTGCCAATACCTCTGCATTTAGGGGATTTAGTCCACATTAATAAAGTGCTGGTCTGTAGATTCCAATTAGTCAAATAAACTGGAGCAATCACATAAAACTTGAGGATAACAGATTTCAAAGATTTGGCATCTTTAGGCCATGTGTATAATGCCAGCTCTTGCAGGTGGAATGCATACAAATAGGGATTCGTACGCCAGATATACTGCTGGCATTTCAAAACATAACAAAGGAAATGCCCCTACCAGGCTGCTAAAAAACGAGTGCTATTTTTTCCTCTTGAAATGCCTCAGTCGTTGCCATTCAAATGCACTGTCTGTGGTTCATGCACAAAGGGAACCCCATTGTTTCCATAAATGTTCCCTTCCTTACCTTGTTCATGGGTTGCAACACTGAGGAAGAATTCTGTCATGCAGGCCTGATTGCAACGCTGGATCCAGTGCTGAGCAATGATAGCAATGAATCACAAAGTGGAAAATGTGTCGGTTGGACCTGATGATGTTATAAATCAGAGGCAGACCCACTTTGACAAAGAAATTGTATATATTTTAATTGACACGAAAACAAGCTGTTGCCATAGAAATTCTGCCAAAGTCCCTAGTAGAAACTTTAACTGTCATTAAAAATATACATTGCAGAGTAAATAAATCCCTATTAGCATCCTTAGAAAGGCTCCAGTGACTATAATTTACTATTACATTCAAAAGCCCTGTTTCTACTTCCTTGTATATTTTAACATTCACAATACATTAGGAGAGTGCTTGGTAGACAGCAGCATGAGACATGGAAGCAGCAGTGCAGCAGAGCTTTGTATGCATAAGTTTCAGTCCCTGGCCTCTTTACTCAAAGTTGCTCAGATAAGCAGGACTGAGAAGGACTCCTCCTTGAGGCCTTGGAGAACCATGCTACTTAGATCAGTGGTCTGATTTGCTGTAAGCAGTGGTGGCTCATGATGCAGAGTGAAGCAAATGGCAGCACTCAAAAGTGAGGGGAGCCCTGTGCTGCAACCTCACTGGCAGGCAGCAAAGACAGGAGAGGGCAGCTTCTTCAGCATCATTGGAAACTGTGACTGTCAGGAGTCAGTAATGTAACAGGGGATTCCCATTAGTCTCCAAGATGATATGGTCTGTGATGGTCTTGGTCTGAGCCTTTTCTGCTTCTGCTGCTCCACGGCTATGGAACCACCTCCTGAAAGTAGGCTTTCCGATTCCACCTTGCAAACTTCTTGGTGATTTGGGGGAGGTGCCTGGGGAGAGCAGAGTTTGAGGAAGGAGCTCAGCAAAAATATGGCGCCTCCCTCCAAATCTGCCAGGTTCTCCAGGATAATGGATATATGTAATTTGGATATGAGTTTTAATTCTGAGAGAACTCCAGGCCACACCTGGAGGCTGGCAACCCCACCCAGAGGGGGAATGAGATGGGCACCTTCCCCAGCAGTCTTCCAGTGAGGCTGTAAGATAGACGTGTTTAAAAGAGCTTATGGAGCAAACTGAATGTGCTCCGGCTTAACTGTTTTAACTTACTGTTTATGGTTTTTTGTGAACTCTTGTAAATTTATTTAATACTAATATTTTTGTACTTTGTTTACTTGCCTTGTGTCCTGACTGTGTATACAAATGATCTAAATAGAAGAAGAAGAAGAAGATTGGATTTATACCCCACCCTTCACTACCCAAAGGTGTCTCAGAGCGGCTTACAAGCTCCTTTCCATTCCCCTCCCCACAACAGACACCCTGTGAGGCTCTTGACAGAAACTGCTCTTTTTCAAGAACAGCTCTTATCAGAACTAAGGCTTGCCCAAGGTCATCTACTCAGGTGCAAGTGGAGGAGTGGGGAATCAAACCCGGTTCTCCCAGATTAGAGTCCGTGCCACTACACCAAACTGGCTCTGCTTGACATTCAACAGTCCTGTTCACTTGTAGTGCTGTAAAAGATGGCTTCCTGACTTTGCTGCTTGCAACAGATGTCTATTGGTGAGGATATAGGGCTTCCATCACTCTTATTCATCATTCAGTCATCTGCATCACTTCAGTTACTGCCACTAACTTATAATTTAGTTTCACAAATTCATTTATTATGTGGTGAGCGTAGGTGAGAAAATGGAACAACTGAAGAAAAGCTAATATAGCTACATAAACCTTGCTAGCAATCTATTCTATTACATAGCTACCCAACATCAGTCTTTATGCAGAACGCATCATAAGGAAAGCTGGATTAGATCTAGATGAAGGTGGAGTGAAAATTGGCGGAACAAATATTAACAATTTGAGATATGCAGATGATACCATATTACTAGCAGAAAATAGCAAAAACTTGAAATGACTTTTGAATGGTTAAAGCAGAAAATGTGAATGGAGGATTACAGCTGAACATCAAGAAGACAAAAGTAATGTCCACTGGGGAATTACACAACTTTGAAGTGGACAGTGAAGAAACTGAAATTGTTCAAGATTTTCTTTGGCTCCATCATCAACCAAAAGGGAGACTGCAGCCAAGAAATCTGAAGGAGACTGAGGTTGGGAAGGGGAGCCATGAAGGAGCTAGAAAGGATTTTGTTATGTAAGCGGCTAAGCAGGAGCTTGGTCCCCAAACACAAAGGGGACCTAGGATCCTAGTCCACCTAGAGTCCACCAATAGCACCCTTGGTGGGAATGGGGACAGAGGTGTGCCAGGTGGAGTGTATATAGTTGGCCTTGCAGAGCCGTTTTTCCTTGTCTTGTTGTGAAGTACAATAAATGCGTCTGAACGCATGTTGTAGTCTGAGTTCTCCATGCGTCGAACCCAGTACTTTTCAGATTTTTAAGTGTAAGGATGTGTTGCTGGTGACCAAGATAAGGATCATTCGTACCATAGTATTCCGCATTACTATATATTGGTGTGAAAGTTGGATAATGAAGAAAGCTGATAAGAAGAAAGTTGATTCATTTTGAAATGTGGCGTTGTAGGAGAGTTTTAGCGATATCATGGACCATTAAAAAAAAAGGTGGGTTCTAGATCAAATTAAGTCAGAACTCTTCCTAGAAACTAAAATGACCAGTCTGAGAAATCATACTTTGGTCACATTATGAGAAGACAAGAGTGACTGGAAAGACAATAATGCTAGGAAAAGTTGAAGACAGCAGGAAAAGAGGAAGACCCAACATAAGATGGATTGATTCAACTGAAGAAGCCATGACCTTCGATTTGTAAGACATGAGCAAGTCTGTTAAGGATAGGATGTTTTGGAGGTCATTAATGTTGGCAGAGTTTAAATTTGCAAAGGAAGTGGAGCACTGAGTGTTTAGAGAAAAATAAGTAGGGGTTGTTTTTTTTAATAGAACATAGAAGAGAGAAAACCTAAACTAACCAGTCTGACTGCTGTAAAAGGAACAAAGAGCAACAAGAAGCTCAACAGGAGCTGGAAGTTTCCAGAAAAGCCAATCAGGAGACAGCAAGGACACATTTTGAAAAAGTAGGAAGTTCCTAGTCTAGCTATGCTAACTACAAATCCTTCAGCTGTCCCCCTGAAGGGTGATCTTCAGATCTTCTTCATAAAGCTGCCCTATAGACCTTGCACATTCCAACAATTAATTTATAGGGTCACCATAAGTCAGAAGTGACTTGATGGTACTTAACACACACACACACACTACATAAAAACTGTGGGCTTGTTCAGATGAAATGCCGACACCATGATATGACATTACACAAACAACCTGAGGCTCATGTAATCTCTCCTTCTCTGGCTCCATGTGATTGGATCCAAAAGATAACCTGTGGTTTGTCTGAAGGCAAGAAGGGAGGGATGAAGGAATCACATGGAGTGGTTTGCACTTGCTCTCCAAACTAGAATGCTTAAACCAGGTTTGATCAGCTTTGCAATTCTATTTGGAAGCAAGCACAAGCCATAGGGTTGGATCCTGTGATCCATCAGCAAAAGGCACTGATGGTCATGGATCTTTCTGGCATTCCTTTCCTTCCTATAACCTAATGTCAGTAGAGTTGATTCTAAGCAATTATCATGGGGCCAGGAGCCAGTAGTGAAGAAGAGGAACTGAACAAAAACACCATGCTGCCTCTTGTATCATAGACACCCGGGGGGACTAGTTTTGGTGATGGTGACCCATGGACATTGAAGACTTTTCACCATTTCCTTTCTTGTTCTTATTTCCTTTAGCTTTTTTTTTTTTACTTTCTTTTATCTATTTGGTTAGTTATTCACTATCTCCACATCCTGCTATAGTAAAAAGGAAAGAAAACAAAATCCATAAAATTATGTCCACAGTGTTTCATAGTGTTGTTATCTGTCCACAGTGTATATTTAATACTAGTGACTGCTCCTTTTGTTTTTATAATGATAGGCACAATGGGACACTATTTATGTTTGATTCTATTAATAAAAAACTCCCATTACTGAAAATTGGCTTATTCGTTTTCTGTGCATCCACAATAGGCTGAGGTTACACAAGGGAAAATCAATAAAACAGATTTAAGAATGAAAGATAATTATGTACTTTTCATCAAAAGACAAAAAAATGTGGATGACATCTCTATACAGTAATAGATCTCATTCTTTCACTATTTCTTGAGGGCCTGAAAGATAAGGCTGTACTTGAACATAATTGGAAAAAAATAATATGTAATGGAAAGACAAGTGTATTTAACAACTGACTTTATCAAAATGAATTGCTGCAAATAAGACTTAGAAATGCAACTGGCAATTTATTTTACCCAAGAAAGAATTAATTCTGGGTCATATTTACTTCATTCCCATTGGGTTTCAAAGTTAACAGAGGATGTTGTTCCACACTCAGAACTAAGATAAATTCATTGCTGATACAAATGGCATAAATTGCACATTAACTATAACCTATCATGACTCCATCACATGCCAATTTTGTAACATGCAAATGAGTTATTCTGTACTCTTTTCTGTGTGACCCCTTTATGTGTAACCTCTGCAAAGGCCTCTTTCTGTAGTGTTCTGATGTGACATGTGAAATTTTTTAGCAAATAAAGAGTAGAAGGATTTCATTCATGCCCTTATACTCATTACCCTGTTGATTCAGCCTTGGTCTCCTTCATAAATGCTCCTGTGGTCCTTCCTTCTTCTAGGGGTTTGGTATCTCAGCAGAAGTAATTTGAAGCTAGTCAGGCTGCAGGTTTTGAACCTCTTTATTCATTAGACATTGTTGATTCATAAGTCACTTGTGCCTGTCCATTCCTGATGACATTTGGGGTGCTGACCGGTGTTCTCTGTAAGCTGAGTTAGTGTGAGCTAGTTCACAGTTTTTTAGCCTCCGTCTCTAGGGTTGCCAAGTGTAAAGTGCTCCGGAGCGGGGGACTCCCGTCCGGCATCTGCACTGCGTGCATGCGTGTGAAGCACGCGCGCACCACGTGCACATCACCCAGAAGTGACGTGACGATGCTGGGCATGCTGGGGGCGGGGCCACGACCATCCGAGGGAAAAACATAGAGTTTTCCCTCGGATGACCATTGCCCCGCCCCCAGCGTGCCCGGCGTGGCCATGTCACTTCTGGGTGACGCATACATTGGGGTGGGGTTCCCCCCGGGTCCCAATCCATCGGTGGTGGGGAACGGGCCTCTGGGGTGGGGGTTTCCCACCCCCCAGGCGGACTTGGCAAACCTATCCGGCTCACACATTTTTGTCTTAGTTCAGGAAGGAGGGCTGCAGAGCAAACTAATTTACGCAGTAGCCGAATCGCTGGCTCCCAAATTTAATGCCAGTAGCTCACAAAGTAAAATTTTTGCTCACAAGACTCCACAGCTTAGAGGAAGCATTGGTGCTGACTCTCTCTTTCCCCATCCTGCAGTCTGGCCCTGTGCCTTGTGTACACTGACTCATGTTCTTTCATCTTGCTTTTGCTTTTCTCATACTTCTCCAGAGACTTCTGTTTTTATCTCAGCTGCTTCCTCTTCAGCCGTCTGGGGTCCTTTTAGGTTCTTTCACAATCATTCATCCTGTCATTCACTTTTCTGCTCAGGCACAAAGTTACAATGGTTAAAAGGTCAAGCCATAATTAATTAATAGTACTTATATGTTATATCAATTATCTGATGATCATATAAGAATGATGAAGATAAAAGAAAATGAGTGACCATAACATCTGTAATGTTTCAACATCCGAAGTCAATCAAGATTGTTAACGGATAACCCAACTCAAACATTCAGATATCACAGGGGATACTGCCATTTAACAGAATATTTTAATATTTTTACCATAAGCCCCCCCTGACCATGGTGAAACTTGTGGATCATCCACAAACACTTAAAAAAAGTGCCCTTTTGAATGAGCCAATTGTCCATTTATATGTTGGGGCCCATATCTCTGAAGTTGAATTTTACAAGAAATTTTGAATTCATTATTCATTTAAATTCATTCAGGCCCCATTCTCTGGAGTCTGTAACTCTGAAGTTGATTTTTACAAGCAATTTTTAAATCCATTACCTTGGTAAAGATTTCTTAATTTTAAAAAAGATTCCTATGCTATTCTCTAAAGAAGAATAGGGCAAAATAGACATTCTAGATCTGACATAAAGTTTGTAACTGCTCTTCCTGGAAAAAATACAATCCCTCCTACATTACTTTACAAAGGTCAAAAGTGCAGTTAATATTGATGCAGCTGTAGGGTAACAAAAAGAATCAAGTTTGCTTGCTCTTCACTTGTAGACTAGTTAGCACTAATACATCCTGGGTCAGCGTTACTGCAACTTAGATTTGTGTCTTCTATATTTATCCTGGCAAAGGTTTACCATTTTAAATTATCTAGCTTAGTGACACAGCATAGCTTCATTCATGCTAGATCTTTATTGGGTGGGTGGAGGTCAGGATAAAATAAATTGCATCAGTGTATTTGTGTGATCAATTGATTGCAAGGTCAAATGCAGCTTAAATCCAGGGGAATGTTGGAACACTAGATACCCTAGACATTTTCTTGAAATCAATGGCTGCTTGAAAAGGTGTGATAACTGGAGGCTTTGGGCCATTAACACCATCTGGTCATTAAGCCTCTTGAAATTGTTATAGCTTTTATAACCTCTCTTATCTAAAGCAAACAATTAAACATTTTAATTACATTATAGGGATGACAGGAGATAATTGAAGTTATCAGGAAATAATGTGGCCACATTAATGTGAGTTACTGTGTCACTGTTTACCTATGGAGTTGCCATGTAGTTAACACAGACAAGAGTTATTACCCAGCCTCTATTCAATTAGGCCTGAATCCAGGTTGCTTCTTCCATAAAGGATGGCACAGAAAAGGAAGAGATGGAGACAGACATTGCTTTGTATTTAGAAGTTCTCATATATTACCACTTGTCTCAAGCCAGGTGGAAATTGTAGAGCTGTCCAATGTGTTTTGGTAGCAGAGCATATCTATTTTAAGGCTTTTGTTGTTATCACCACTGCCATCTCATAGTTTTCCACCAGTAACAATGTAGATATTCCCCCATCCTCTATATATCACCCAGCTATGTGGTAAATCAAGGAGACCAGAGAGCTGCTGGGGAGGGTGTGTGGAAACAACCCTGTTAATCACTCTCTGTAACACAGCAAGCAGTAACAAGGATTTCAACAGTCAGTGAGGAGCAGGGGTCATTTCGTAGAAAAAGAGGTGCAGGAGCTCATTAGCATAACTCATTAGCATAACTTATTTGCATATGTCACTCCCCCTGACGTCACCGGAAGTGTGTCAGAAGGCAACACCCACCACTCAGGCTCCACTGGACTGTTTTGGACTGCTAGCTATTGGGGGGGGGGGACTTGCAGATCTGCCCTCACAGAGGAGGGAGAGCTTGTACCTGAATAAAACTTGGTCTTAAAGGTGCCACTGGAATGTTTTGGACCGGCGGGGGGCTCTGCAGCTTACCTGGCAGCTTCTTGCTCTGACTGAGGGCTGCTGGGAACAGGGGGTGGAGCTTGTTGCATGTGCCCGCCCCCTGGGCTCTTTACTGCCGGAGCTTCGCTCCTGTGCGCTCCTGCAGGAAATGACCCCTGGTGAGGAGGCTCTTGGAATTCCTCAGAGCAGTCTAGAAACTAATTTGATCCCTCAGTTGCCAAGGTCAGAGTATCCCAATTGGCCCTGCATCTTCCTTGGTGTCCACCAAGTGTTTTTAAGAGGTGAACAGGGCCCTGTGGTTTAAAATGTTGTTTCTGTGGCAGCTACCACCTCAGCGTTGTTTTATTTTTTTCTCAGCCCTGTGGCAGACATTTTGAGGTTGCACCAGCCATCCTGTATCAGCATTCAAAAGGGCTCATAGGCTCAAAAACAGTTGGGAACCCCTGCTGTAGAGATTTGGCCAAATGCTAGAAGGTCACTGGTGATGCCGGGATGTCAGTTCAAAATCATAGAATCAAGGAGTTGGAAGGGGCCATGCAGGCCACCTAGTCCAACCCCCTGCTCACTGCAGGATCATCCTAGAGCATCCCTGACAAGTGTTTGTCCAGCCGCTGCTTAAAGACTGCCCATGAGGGGGAGCTCACCACCTCCCTAGACAGCTGATTCCTCTGTTGTCAGAACTGATGTCAGAGCATCACTGGCAATGTCATGTTGGCAGTGAGAGCCACTCCAATGGTGAGTCTTCCACTATTTGCCAGCCTCATTATGGCAACCCTAGGGTACTACTGTAATTCAGAAGCAGAACATGACATTCTTGAGTACATATCCTAAATGCAGTAACACATTACATCTTCCTAAAATAGCCTATCATTTATAATAGTACTATACTGCATATAGCACATTCTGGGTGCGATCATACATACCAAAAGTGGCGTCAACAGTGCGATTCCCCCGCGGAGTAAAGGGGTGCGATCAGACAGACACATCTGTCCAGCGTCCCGCCGCAGGAGTGTGGCAAAAAGCCACCGGGTAAAATCTTCTACTATCCGGAACTGCAGGGTGTGTGGTCAGAAGTGTGATTGCGCAAACGCGTGTCATTTCAGCCTGGGGCAAACTGCCTCGCTTCCTGCCCGCATTTTCTCCCATGTGTGACCGCAGCCTCTGTTGTGTATATGATACTGCATATTTGTTGTGGAACCCATCCAGTGAGGTACCAACAGTGTTGTTCTTTGATTGATTCATGTTTCTGTTCTTCCTTTAAATGTGAACTAACTGCACAGCAGGAAAGTAAATATATCATTAGTTATTGTATGGGAAAACAAGGTTCTAGAGTCCCAAAAGGAATATAGGTGAAAACAACCTGGCTACAGTACAGTATTTGTGTTGGTTCTCTCAGGGCTAGAATTCCAGTTGTTTGGTCTTTACACTTTTTTATACAATTGCAGGATTTCTACTCAATACTGAGAAAATGTTTTATGTCTCAAGAAAACAGGTGTAATCTTGAAAAATGCAGGTGTTTTTCACATTGGATTTATTTCAAATACACCAAATGTCCCCATTTAGCAGGGACACTTCCTAACATCATCATTCCTAGTAGAATAGTGTCCTGGTTTGTTGCTATCTTGCTGTTTAGGATAGAAATGTGGCAGAACGCCTCAGGTCCATGTTACGTAGGTTCCAAGAGGCTGGGTTAAAAGTAAAGAGAGAAAAATGTCATTTGGGAGTACCCAGCGTAGAATTCTTGGGGTTCCAAATCGACGCTAATGGTGTCCACCCTACTGCAGGAAAGGTACAGGCCATCCAAAACGCCCCAAAACCTGACTCTAAGAAGGAACTGCAATCCTTCTTAGGTATTTTAAACTTTTATCACACCTTCCTGCCACATAAGGAGTCAATAGCCGAGCCATTACGTCGCCTCCTCAACAAGGGGGCAAAGTGGGAGTGGGGCCCTCAGCATGACCGAGCTTTTAACGCTGTTAAATCTTTGTTGTCATCCGACACTGTTCTTACCCACTATGATGAATCTAAGCAACTGGTGTTGGCTGCCGACGCGTCTCTGTATGGGGTGGGGGCTGTGTTGAGCCATGTGCTGGCTAACGGCAGGGAAGCACCAATTGCATACTACTCTTGAATACTCACCCCGCCGAGAGGAACTACGCCAGTGTAAAAAAGTTTCACAACTTTCTGTATGGCAGACCGTTCGTAATGGCCATGGACCACACGCCCCTCCTTGGGATCTTTGCACCTGACCGCCAGACGCCCAATGTCTTGTGTGTGTAGATGTTGCGCTGGACGGTATGTCATTGAGCACCGGCCTGGAAAGAACATGGGGCATGCCCACACCCTCAGCCGCTGCCCCCTGCCAGAACTGGACAATGACCCTGCACCGGCTTTCAAGGTGATGGCCCTCAAGGAACTGGCTAAACCTCCGGTGCATGCATCAGACATTGCAACCGCCTCCACCCGGGACCCCACCATCGCCAGGGTTCTTAACTGGGTGTGGAGGGGGTGGCTGGTGGGGCGCGTCGATGACTGTTTTAAGCCATTTGCATCATGGCAAAATGAATTGTCTGTGCACCGGGGATGCTTACTCTGGGGAAACAGGGTGGTGGTTCCCCCCAAGCTACGGGACCAAGTATTAAAAGCTCTGCACGAATGCCACCATGACATTGTGTGCATGAAAGGGACTGGCCAGAGGGTATTTCTGGTGGCCGAAAATCGACGCGGACATAGAGTCCTGGGTCCAGAAATGCCAGGAATGTCAGTTGTCCTGGCCTGATCCCCCACATGCACCGGTGACCCAGTGGGAAAAGTGTCACCACCCCTGGTTCATGTGGATTTTGCGGGCCCATTCCAGGGCCAGGTTTTCCTCATCATTGTGGACGCTTATTCCAAGTGGCTCGAGGTGGTCCCCACAGCAAAAATGACTGCATTAACTGTCATTAATGTTTTACGTCGCCTGTTTGCAATGCATGGGTTGCCAGACATCCTGGTGTCTGACAACGGGACATGCTTTACTGCCACGGAATTCAAGGAATTTTTGGCGGCAAACCTCATTGCTCATACCGCGTCTGCACCATTCCACCCGGCAACAAACGGGCAAGCCGAAAGGATAGTGCGGACAACAAATGAGACTTTGGGCCATTTGGTGCAGGGAAACTGGGGCCAGAAGGTTACGTCCTTTCTACTGCACCAACATGTCACGCCGCACTCCATGACGGGGTGGAGTCTGGCGGAGCTGCTAATGGGTCAGCACCTAACTACACTGTTAGACCATATGCACCCGGACTTAACATCTGGCAGGCCGCCAAACAGTGAGTCCACTGAACAACCCAGGGTGTTTTGTGAAGGTTAATGTGTTTATGCGAGGAACTACGGTAGCGGGCACAAATGGTTACCAGCCACAGTAACCCATGTTCTAGGGTCCCGCCATTACACTGTAAAGGTTAATGATGGTAGAGTGATGAAGCACCATGTGGATCAGTTGCGCAAGCGGTGGGCTGACTCAGTCCCTGATTCCCTTCCCCAGGTGGCCGACGTACCTGACTCAGACAGTCAGGTAGAGTCTCCGGACTCCGAACAGACTGAGGGCTTCCAAGCACTGGAACCCCCAGGCATAGTCGAGGGCAAGCAGAGCCACAACTATGGGAATCGGCCACAGACACTCAGCCCCATAAGGAATCAAACCGAGCTCACTCACAGAAAGCCCAAAGCTCTTCCTCCTACCCCACCAACGGTTAATGTAAGACAATCCCAATGGGTTAAGCAGCGTCCTGCTTACTTGAAGGACTATATCTGTTCAAAGGTTGTCTCGTTTTAGAGGGGAGGATTATTGTGTATGAAACAGAATGTAATGAATGTATTGAGCTTGAGTCTGACCAAGGTATTGTAACCCGACCTATCAGAACAAGGGAAGTTCTGGAGGGAAGCAAAGTGATTAGTCTTTATGTACTGTATTTGATTGGACCTTATCTGACATGTGGGCATGGCTTGCCAAGCCCGGACTGTTTAAAAAAGGAGCCTGTTGCTCCATTGTTTGTCTCGTTATGGTTCTTCTGAGTTCATGTTCAATAAAGCTGTTATCACTGTTCACCTGCTGCCTCGAGTCTCGTATCTAACAGCAGGCCAAGAAGAAATCTTCAGCAATACATAAGGGTGGGGAGTCCACTAACTAATTCTTGATGAGAGAATGGGGAGTACAAGTACACAAGACTGTCTCCCAGTTTTCATGTGTGGAATTCTGGAGGGTAAGTCCTTTGGGGATTCCAATAATGCTCACTGCTTTCAGTTAGCATATAAGCCTGCAGTCTGATTTACACACACATTACTGGGACTAGTCCAAGGTTCTTTGAAGATTTATATGTTCTTTTTGTAGGGTTTCAGCTATAACCTGCAATGCAGCTGCAGTTCCACAGCAATCTGGGTGAAGCTGAATAAATCATAGTAATCTGTTCCTCCAAAAGTTTTATATCAGAGGTAAACTACATGTGACAAAAAAGGCCTCTGATGAGTCTCCCAGCCTTTTTTGCATTCAGAAAAATACGGGGGTGGGTGGGTGTATAACCCTTTCCTTGAAAATCACATTAGCTGTCAAAATAGATCTCCCTCCAGCTGCTTTTCCACAATGGGAAAAGTAGATGGATATTTGTATTTTTCACCCCATAGTTAGAAAAGCAAAGCACCCTCTTTTTCCGTGCTATTGCTGCAATCAAATTCACAGTGTCCAGTTGTTTCATTCCAACCAAAAAGTTGGAAAACTCCACAATGTGTTTCCAAACAAGCACAATTTGGTCTTCAGTGGCAAAAATACAGGCTGAGTCTCATGTAGTAAATGTACTACATTTTTAAAACCCACCTCTCTTGCAACTCGAGGTGGCCTACAGAGCATTCCCAGGACAGTTTTCATCCTGGCATTCATCAGACCTAATTCTGACTCCACTTACCTTCTGCATGTTTGCTGGATTGTGTCTTTTCCACCCACACCCTAACTTTTACATCATTTTTGTAGTTTTCATGGCATCCTGGCTCTTATATTGCTCATTCTCTTGTAATTACAGCCGCAATTCATGGGTGTATTGTAATCCCTGAATTAATAGTATTGTCACTGCAGCTAGGGGAAGCTTTAAAAAAAAGACAAGTTATAAGAAGGTTCTCATTTAGCAGTATATGGAAATAGGCATAAGCCATTCCCAAGGCACAGGCAGAATAAATCTACAAAATATATGAATCTCTTTCCGGGAAAATCACAGTCCAAAACCTGAGCCACTGCAAGATTTTTCACTTTCTGTTTTAAACTATTAATTCATCCAAGTTTTGATTTTGCCAAAATTAAAGAGAATATAATTTAAAAGAAAAAAGCACATTTTTAAAAAAATGTAAATTCCTAAAAAAAAGAAGAATAAAGAAAGAAACTGTAAACTTTAGCAGGGTCAGTGTCAGAAGATTTGACCAAGTTTGAAACATGCTTGATATTAATGACAAAGACTTTTCTCCTGGATTCCATGACCAGGGGACGAGACTAGGGATACTGTAACTTCTCAATGAACATGTTCAGCAAGTGAACATACAATTTTTAATTAACTGCAGTCACTTTTGATCTGAGCCTCGGATCAATTTTCCTCATTGCAATCTGACTTGAACAGTTGTTGAATACTTTTGTGGAGTAGCTGTGGTGGTAGACTTTCATTTCATTTTGTCTTGCAAGCCACATTTGTATCTCTGCAGCAGGTAAAATCAATTCTCCCACAGGGTCATGAATGTTTGGGTCAGGTGATTAAGTGGCATAAGTGAGTGACTTGGTTCTTAGTTTTTTATTTTAATTATTTAATTAATTTGCTTCTGGGTAGTGTGCAGTGCTACTGGGGGGGTTAGGAATGAGAGGAATAGTAAAAAAGAAGTTAAAGGGGAAACATAAGAGTGTCAGATCCCTAGAGGATGCATGGATGCTATTTAAAACCACAGTAATTGAAACCCAAATAGAATGCATGCCTCAGTTTAGGCACTGCCAAGTCTAAAAGAAGGCCTGCGTGGTTAACAACGTAAGTTATTTGATGTTGTTCAGCCACACATTTGAGTCCGACTCTTTGCCACCCTGTGGACCACATCACGCCAGGTCCTCCTGGTCCTCCTGAGTTTGTTCAGACATAAGTTTAGGAAGCTGTAAAAAAATAAAGAGGCTTCTTTTAAAATGTGGAAGGTCTCCCCAATGAATTGAACAGGAGAGACCACAGGCTATGGTGAAAGACATGTAAGTCAATAATTAGGCATACAAAAAGAGAAGCGGATTGCTAAAGGCATCAAGACAAACAATAAACATTTAAAAAAAGATAACCAGAGCAGAAAACCATCCAGAGAAGCAGTGGGGCCTTTGGATGACCAAGGAATAAAGGGATTGCTAAAGGAAGATGGGAAGATGGCAGAGAAGCTCAATGACTTTTTTGCTTCTGTGTTCACTGTGGAAGCCCTGCCTCACCAACCTTTGGGAGTTCTTTGAGAAAGTGAACAAGCATGTAGACAATGATGATGTGGTAGACATTATATACCTGGCCTTTCAAAAGGCTTTTGACAGGGTATATCACCAAAGACTCCTGAGTAAACTTAGCAGTCATGGGATAAGAGGACGGGTTCTCTTACTGAATAAACCTGGTTAAATAACAGGAAGCAAAGAGTAGGAATAAATGGGCAGTTCTCACAATGGAGAGAAGTAAACAGTGGTGTACCACTGTATAGAAATATTGCTTTCTAAATTCACATGCCTTCTCCTGTGATTACATTCTGATGACAGGCTGTGCCTTATTTCCTGTTGCAAGCCAAACGGTGAGGCCAGATGGCCTGAACAACTTTATAACCCACATTCCTTCACACCTTTATGTTCACACCTTTATGTTAAAAGCTAGACTGTAAGGCTCCACACTAGGCCTCACATGAGTGTTGTCATGTATGCAATGAAGAAAGCTGGAGGTTGGGTCATCTGACTGCAGGCAGGGCCTACAAACTCCTAGCCTATCCCCACACGCAGCTATGGCACCCAACAATTGGCCACACACCCTGTCCACTCGTGATTGGCTGATGGGCAGAGCTGATTATGATTGGAATTGGGGTATAATTTCCATTGATCTCTATGAGAGTGTATCTCTTAGCTCTTAGTTCTTGCTCTCTTCCTCCTCTTGCCATTGTCTGTTTACTGCACCTGAAATGCTGTCCCTTGGGAAACAAAGAGCTGCTTTGTGAATTGGACCACGTGCTTGTGCAAAATGGGATTTCTCTTCAAAATCCCTTGGACTGTCTTGGACTGTTGGATGTTCCAGTTTGGTGTAGTGGTTAAGTGCGCGGACTCTAATCTGGGAGAACCGGGTTTGATTCCCCACTCCTCCACCTGCACCTGCTGATGTGACCTTGGGTCAGTCACAAGCTCTGGCACAGCTGTCCTTGAAAAAGAGAAGTTTCTGTCAAGAGTTCTCTCAGCCCCACCCACCTCACAGGGTGTCTGTTGTGGGGAGGGGAAGGGAAAGGAGTTTGTAAGCCGCTCTGAGACTCCAAGTGAAGGGTGGGGTATAAATCCAATCTCTTCTTCTTCTTCTTCTTCTTCCTGAATTTGGTAACTATGAACCTCATTAATGTGTAGTTAAGGCAAATCGCCATAGGGTTTTATTGTTTTCAGTATCCTCTACTAGTCTGTTTGCTATGCTCTGTACTGAATAAATGTTGTAAATTGAGCTCCAAGGCTAAATCTTGTGGCTGACGCCTACCACATACGCTACCATTGGAGGGTAAATAGTGTGCATCTCTGAGAAGAGCTGCTGATGTGTAAAACCCAGATGCCAACTAAGGGCTTGAATCTCTTCCCTTAGGAAAAGGCAGGGACTATTGAAAGAGATTCTGGTGGTAAATTGTTGTGGAGACCAGAGATGGTACAGACTGTCTCGTGGCTTGTTTTTTAATGTGCTGAAATACTGGATTCCCTCGCATTCCTGGACTGGACTGAGTGGGTTAATCTTGTACACCCACAATGGTTGATATTGGGGCAGATACTATTTAATTTATTCATAAATAATCTTGAACTATGGGTGAGCAGTGTAGTGGCCAAGTTTGTAGATGACACAAAATTATTCAGGATGCTGAAAACTAAAGCTAAGAGTGAGGAGCTTCAAGAGGACATCAACAAACTGGGTGACAATGTGGCAAATGAAGTTCAGTTTTCGTAAGTGTAAGGTGTTGCACACTGGGACAAAAATCCCAATTTCAAATATAGGCTAATGGGGTCTGAAATTGCTGAGACTAAGTGGGAAAAAGATCTTGGGGTCATAGTGGATAGCTCAATGAAAGTGTCAACCCAGTGTGCTGCAGTGGTGAAAAGAGATTATCTCAGGGATTATTAGGAAACAGATTGAGAATAAAACAGCCAATATTGTAATGCCCCTGTATGGATCTATGGCGTGGCCTCATTTGGAATGGTTGGAGCACCTGAGAAAAGGCTGAAGAGTTTAGTACTTTTCAGTTTAGAGAAGAGAAGAACTAAGGGGTGATATGACAGAGGTTTATAAAATTATTCATGGAGTGGAAAGAGTTGACAAAGATAATTTTTCCCTCTCCCAAAATACTAAAACTCAAGGGCATCCAATGAAGCTGATGGGCAGTAGGTTCAGGACACAGAAAAGGAAACACTACTTTATGGAGAGAGTGATTAAATGTGGAATTCACTGCCAGAGGATGTAGTGGTGGCCACAGGAATAAACAGCTTTAAAGGGGAGATTAGATAGATTCATGGAGGATAAGTATCAGTGGCTACTACTCATGGTGACTGAGGGGAACCTCTGCATTTAGAGGCCCTAATCCTCTGCATTTAGAGGCACTAATCCTCTGAATCCCAGAGCCAGAAGGCAACATCAGAGGAAGGCCTTGGCCTCTACGTCCTGTTGTTGGCCATCCAAAGGAACTGATTGGCCACTGTGTGAGACAAGATGCTGGACTAGATGGACTATTGGTTTGATCCAGCAGGGCTATTCTTATGTTCTTATTGGGTTGCAAGAGAATATGCATGCATGAAAAGTTGCTAATTGCACTGCATTGTGCTGTCTGAATACATGGAAAGTAACCTGTGGAACAGGCTTGAGCTGCTAATGAAAAGCCAAGCTGCTCAATGAAAAATCAGGTTGTTGCCTACAATCAGTGAACAAAACCTGAGCCAAACTGGCAGGTGCTCAAGCATCCCTGGAGAAAATATTAAAATATTTTCTCCTGTAATGGCGATGACAATGACCATTTTCAATAACATAGGAATCAGCTGTTGACATATTTCAGCCAACTTTTTGCTCTTCTTTAAGCAGAAACAGCATTCCTAATGGGAAATATTTCAAACAGCATTTCTGGAGTTGATTTTTCAAGCAATGCAGCTCAGCAGCTGTCCCCTACAATGCCATATTTCATTGCTTACAAATCACCATTGGACTTTGTGGGTTGCCTGTACAGAACCATGGAACCTGGTGGAAGTAGCATTCATGGCTTTGATCATTACCAAACATACCTGATGGATGCCTTCAGGCTCTCAGTTTTCTCTCACTGCTCTTGTGTAGGCTCCGCTTGACATATTCTCTCTGGTTAAATCACTACAATTTCCAACAGGTCATTCATCTTCCCAGCTACTTCTGACAACCCTCCTGTGCATTGAGCCCCAATAAGCAGGGAAACTGTGATGATAATGCCATAGAAATGTCAAGGTCCAGGGAGTTCAGTAATCACTACAAAACAACTACATAGAGGAAATAATTTGTTTGGGGGTTGCATTCTACTTGCTATTTTTCTTTAAGCAGTAATAACACTAAGCTGTTTCATAAAGGCAGGGTTAACAGCAAGGGTCTTGTTTTTAGGCTCTATATGTGAAATCTGCCAAACAGAAATTATCTTAATCCAAGAAGCTCAATGTGAAGGAAATTCAGATGTATTTCCAGCAAAGTCAAGGCCTACCTGAAATGGTGAACATTTGAAATGTGTTTGTGTCCTTGCCTGCAGTATTCCAATTCAGGGCCAGAGAATTAAGGGGTCACTGGAGCCTAACATGTGAAATGGAATTGCTACGTCATATTTGCTTTCAGTTTGGATTCTTGGCCCTTGGATCTGTGGTATACTTATTGTATACATGGTAGATCTGACCTGAGTCAGATTGAGGTGACGAGAGAGGAGGTCCTAAAACTGATAGACAACTTAAAAACTGAAAAATCACCAGGCCCAGATGGCATACATCCGAGAGTTCTGAAAGAACTCAAATGTGAACTTGTAGATCTCCTGACAAAGATATGTAATCTTTCCTTAAAATCTGCCTCCATTCCTGAGGATTGGAAGGTAGCAAATGTCACTCCCATCTTTAAAAAGGGTTCCAGAGGAGATCCGGGAAATTACAGGCCAGTCAGTCTGACGTCGATACCGGGTAAATTGGTGGAAACCATTATTAAGGAAAGAATTAGTAGGCACATAGATGAACAAAACCTATTGAGGCAGACTCAGCACGGTTTCTGTAAGGGAAGATCTTGTCTCACTAACCTGTTAGTGTTCTTTGAGGGGGTGAACAAACATGTGGACAAGGGGGATCCAATAGATATTATTTACCTTGACTTCCAGAAAGCTTTTGATAAAGTTCCTCATCAAAGGCTCCTAAGTAAGCTCAAAAATCATGGGATAGAAGGACAAGTTCTTTTATGGATCAAAAACTGGCTAGTTCATAGAAAACAGAGAGTGAGTGTAGGTGGGCAATTTTCTCAGTGGAGGGTGGTAAGCAGTGGGGTACCGCAGGGATCAGTACTTGGTCCACTGCTTTTTAACTTGTTCATTAATGATTTGGAGATGGGAGTAAGCAGTGAAGTGGCTAAATTTGCGGATGATACAAAGTTGTTCAGGGTGGTGAAAACCAGTGAGGATTGTGAGGCACTCCAAGGGGATCTGTCAAGGATGGGCGAGTGGGCGTCAACATGGCAAATGGGGTTCAATGTGGCCAAGTGCAAGGTGATGCACATTGGAGCCAAAAATCCTAAATATAAATACACATTGATGGGGTCTGAACTGGCAGAGACTGAGCAAGAGAGAGATCTTGGAGTTGTAGTGGATAACTCACTGAAAATGTCGAGACAGTGTGTGACTGCAATAAAGAAGGCCAATGCTATGCTGGGGATTATTAGGAAGGGTATTGAAAACAGATCAGCCAATATAATAATGCCCCTATATAAATCAATGGTGAGACCTCATTTGGAATACTGTGTGCAGTTCTGGGCACCACACCTTAAAAAGGATATTATAGCTTTGGAAAAAGTGCAGAAAAGGGCAACTCGAATGATAAAAGGGTTGGAACACTTTCCCTATGAGGAAAGGTTAAAGCGCTTAGGGCTCTTTAGCTTGGAGAAAAGACGACTGAGGGGTGACATGATCGAGGTTTATAAGATTATGCATGGGAAAGAGCAGGTAAAGAAAGAGGTACTTTTCTCCCTTTCTCACAATACAAGAACTCGTGGGCACTCCATGAAACTGCAGAGCGGTCGGGATAAAAGGAAGTATTTCTTCACCCAAAGAGTGATTAACACATGGAATTCACTGCCACAGGAAGTGGTGGGTGCTACAAGCATGGACGGCTTCAAAAGGGAATTAGATAAGCATATGGAGCAGAGGTCCATCAGTGGCTATTAGCCACAAGGTATAGCTAGGGGCTCTGGGGCAAGTGATGCTCTGTCTTCTTGGTGCTTGGGGGGGGGGTCAACAGTGGGAGGGCTTCTAATGTCCTGGCCCCACTGCTGGACCTCCTGATGGCACTGGTATTTCTGGCCACTGTGTGACACAGAGTGTTGGACTGGATGGGCCTTTGGCCTGATCCAACATTGGCGTCTCTTATGTTCTTATGTTCTTATGTTCTTAGAGTTTCCAAGTCCAATCTTCTCCCCAGCAGGGGTATTGGGGCATTTGAGGAGGGGGCTTGGCCATCCCTCGTGTGATAACATCGCTCTGTGTGACATCATCACGTTCCCCACTTTTCTCCTACCATTTAAAAGGAACCTACTATTTAACGGTCAGTTTACATTCCAATCCCAAAGAAAGTCAATGCCAAGGAATGTTCAAGCTATCACACTATTGCACTCATTTCACATGCTAGCAAGGTCATGCTCAAGATCCTACAAGCTAGGCTTCAACAGTACGTGGATAGAGAACTAAGGTCATGCTCAAGATCCTACAAGCTAGGCTTCAGTAGTTCATGTACAGGGAACTGCCAGAAGTACAAGCTGGGATATGAAGAGGTAGAGGAACTAGAGATCAAACTGCCAGCATTCGCTGGATTATGGAGAAAGCAAGGGAGTACCAGAAAAACATCTACTTCTGCTTAATTGACTACGCTAAAGCCTTTGATTGTGTGGATCACAACAAACTGTGGCAAGTCCCTAAAGAGATGGGAGTACCAGACCACCTCACATGTCTCCTGAGAAACCTGTATAAGGTTCAAGAAGCAACAGTTAGAACTGGATATGGAACGACTGATTGGTTTAGCATAGGAAAATGAGTACGAAAAGGATGTATATTGTCACCCTGCTTATTTAATTTATGTGCAGAGTACATCATGCAAAATGTCGGCCTGGATGAATCACAAGCCGGAATTAAGATTGTCGGGAAAAACATCAACAACCTCAGATATGCAGACGATACCACTCTAATGGCAGAAAGTGAAGAGGACCTAAAGAGTCTCTTGCTGAGGGTCAAAGAGGAGAGCACAAAAGTTGGCTTGAAACTCAAAACCAAAGATCATGGCATCTGGCCCCATCACTCCTTGGCAAATAGAAGGGGAAGTCATGGAAGCAGTGACAGAATTCCCATTCCTGGGATCCAAGATCACTTCAGGTGGTGACTGCAGCCATGAAATTAAAGGACGCCTGCTCCTTGGGAGGAAAGCTATGGCAAACCTAGACAGCATAATAAAAAGTAGAGACATCACCCTACTAACAAAAGTCCATATGGTCAAAGTGATGGTATTCCCAGTAGTAATCTATGGCTGTGAGAGTTGGACCATAAGGAAGGCCAAGCGCCAAAGAATAGATGCTTTCAAATTATGGTGCTGGTGAAAACTCTTGAGAGTCCCTTGGACTGCAAGGAGATCAAATCAGTCAATCCTAAAGGAAATCAACCCTTACTGTTCCCTAGAAGGCCAGATACTGAAGCTAAAGCTCAAATACTTTGGCCACCAAATGAGAAGGGAGCTCTCACTGATGCTGGGAATGATTGAAGGTAAAAGAAGAAGGGAATGGTAAAGAATGAGATGGTTAGACAGTGTTATTGAGGCAACGGACATGACATTGAGCCAACTCTGGAGCACGATGGAAGACAGGAGAGCATGGCGTGATATGGTCCATGGGGTCGCAAAGAGTCAGATAACATGTTCAGTAAGCTCTGGATAAGGGAATTACCTGAACATTCTGTTTGGCAGGGAGGGCGGGATATAAATCAAATAAATAAATATATAAAATGTTCAAATACTGAAGAAGACCCACAGCTATATACCCATCCTCCCTTCTTTGTTCTTCCCAGCCAGTTGAGTGACATATTTGATTGGTGTAATACTTATTCAGTGAGCCAGCTTGAGCTCAGTGAATGAGCCTTGGATATCATCTTGTTGCCCTCAGGTAGTTCCACTACATGTTCTTGCGATTCATCAGACATGTGTGGAAATATCTTGGTGAGGCTGCCAGATATGTGGGGCATAGTGAAATGATGATGCTTCTTCTCTGAACTATTGTTTTGCCCCAGTCCAGCTGTGAAATCCACTGGAAGATTACCACTTAAACTAGGATCCATGTGCAAACAGGAGTGAGAAAAAACCTCCCCTTGTGCAAAAATTAAGCATAGCATATCCTGAACTATTTTCCCATTTGTATAAGATGTTGGGCATGCAATTTCAAGGCATGTAGATATAGGGAAGAAAGTATGTGGTGTCACAAAACCAGTGTCTGATACATATGTTAGTGGAGAATTTCAGTTCACATATTTTTGTGCAGGATGTTTCTAGGCATATCTTATCCAAACGAAACCTTTAGAAAGGTAATATATTCTGCAAGCTTAATCATCACCTTGTTAGAAATGTTGCATATGTGGAAGTTCTAACAGTTCCAATAATTGGTAAACAATTTGTTATCATCACCACTGCTGGATGACTTATGAAAAACAACGTTTTCCACAGATGCTCAATTGTGTTTCCTTTTGATCACTTGGTATCTCCTTTGCTTGCTTTTTTCCCCATAGATAAAGAAATAGTCACCATACCGGGTTTGTGCAAGGGCTCCGGGGAGATAACTGCTCATTTGTTTATACATGCTTTTTTGCTGTTCATGATGTCAGTATTCATGCTGCTTTCATTACACTCTTGGCAGTCATATTTTTTTTTAAATCGCACCTACATGTGAAGGATGGACCATCAGTGGCACAACTAATTTCTTCCATTACTGAACAGCCTACTGGCAGAAACAGCCTGGTGAGAGCTCTTAGAATTTCATTTCATAGAGCACTTGATGGCATCCCATATTGTTGCTCCTCCAAAACAGTCAGTTTCTGAGATTACTTCATAAATTACAAAGTACTCTGGAATGGGGGGGGGGGATTTGACTGACCTGTGCTTCTTCTTTTCTCACTTGCACCATAACTTTTAATTGGGCCTCGGGACTTCATTCTTTGGATCCAAATGGGCCTTTAAGAGCTTAGAGACCTTATTCCAGAAGAGAGAGATGAGCTTCAAAACCCAGGGAAAAAATGGAAGCAGGGAAAAAGAGAAAATACAGACCCTGCATGTCTCTTCTTCTTTCAGAAGTATAAGCTACTTCTTTTCCAACTTGGCATTTTATCATTAAGGTGGAAATGCAAAAAGCACATGCAACAGGGAAATTTTAAATTTGTGGGGTTTTTTTTACATTATTTGCTATTGTATGTGAGGCCTGCTTGGGCCAGAATTGTGGCATATACTTGAAATAATCATCACTAGTTCCCTTGTGCAGGCTGCAGAGCATACACTGACCCCTAAGAACACCTTGGCCAGAAATACACACAAATGGCTGGTACTGTTTTGGTTTTCAAGAGACGATAAAGGAAAAGGTTACATCCAGATCAGGAATATTTTTTTTTATCTATGAAGGAATGGCTATGCTGCCTCTACAGAGTCCTGCTTGAGGCAGTTTACAAGTGAAAACATTGTAAATTATCAAAACAGAACAAAACAGCAACAACAAAAAAGCCATAAAACCACTGTCTGAGGCCCCTGAACCAGAATATGTAGAATACATAACATTGGCATGGTGGGTATCCAGCAATGTAATAGAAAACTGTTTCTTCCAGGATGAAAAACTCCTTTCCAGTGATTCTTAGAGAGGCATGCCATCACTTCTGGGTTTTCTCTGGAAGTGACATCACACTGACAGCCCTCCCCATGTCCCTGCATCCTGGTCTCCCTCTGGTTTGAATATGGTCAGAATGGGTGGAAAGGGGACACTTACTGGGGAATTTCAGACAGCCAATATGTTCCATTTCAGGAACTGCTCACTAACGGTTTCTGTACTGACATTTCAGACAGAACCATTTTAGTAATGGTTCCCTAACAGAATATATTGACCCTTTCAAACACAAATGCTCCTGTCCCGTTAGGGAAGCATTCCTGAGCCATTTTACCTGCAAACTACTTCCAAGTGGTCTTCAATTTTCTATACCATTCCTGAAGTGCTATGGGGTGCTGTGTAAAATGCCCCCGTAGCACTTCCTCTGATGATGAGGTTTTCCTGCCCTTTTTCGCCTGCACGGGTGAGCTCCGTCTTTTTTTAACATTCTTTTAAGAGCGCTATAGTGCTATAACACAACATCAAAACAGCACAATAGTGACCCCATTGGAATGCCTGGACCACTGAGATACATGAGATCACTACATCTGGGGAGAGCATGAATTTCAATGGAGTACAATGCCACGGAGTCCTCCTTCCACAGCATTTGCTATATACCTGGGAACTGATATCTGTAGGCAGGAGATAAGCTGTAACTCTGCAATGCTCCCTCTAAGCTGTGGAGTCCTGTTAGCAAAAATTCTACTTTGTAAACTACTGGCTTTAGAATTGTGAGCAAGTTATTTGGCTACTGCATAAATTAGTTTGCTCTGGAGCCCTTCTTCCTGAGCTAAGACAAACACATGTGAGCCGGAGGCTAAAAAACTGTGAGCCAGCTCACACTAACTCAGCTTTGAGGGAACACTGGCTGAAAGTACAGGGGATCCCCAGGTCCCTCCTGAAGGCACGGCATCCTGAAATGCTGGCCATTTGCAAGCCGGGAAGGAGCTAGTGCTAAAAAAAATGCTCTCAAACTGTGTGTTCCTGAGCTTCCACTTTCTATTCTTAAATCTCCCAATCTCATGTATCTCAATGGAGTCCAGGTATTCCAATGGGGTCACTATTGTGCTGCTTTGGTGTTGTGTTATAGTGCTATAGTGCACAGATATACAGTTATAGCACTATAACATTTTTAAAAAGATGAAGATCGCCTGCACAGGCAAAAAAGGGCGGGAAAACAAAGCGGCACAGTCTGAAATGCCAAACCGCTTCAAAGACGACGCCTTACCAGTAGGGGAAAGGCTGTGTGAAATGGCCGCCCCTGTACTGATTTACTCCAATAACAGCTTAAAAGGGGTAATCTGAAATTCCCCACTATTGCTAAACTGCAGTAAACCCAGAAAGTGCAGGAGGGAGATAGGGTTGCCAGGTCCCTCCTGACAACCAGAGAGGGATGGGGAGATTTACCAGGAGCAGCAGGGAGGCCCATCTGGTATGCTATGACATGTTTACATCACTGCCCATATAACCCAGAAGTGACATCATAACTTCTGGGACATCAGAGCAACACTGGTATTTGGGCAAAAATTCTGGTAAATTTGGCTTCTACCATGAAGTTTTTGCCCAAAAATCAGAGTGTCACCCCGGGTGACTGGGACATGATGGTGTCACTTCCAGGTCACAAGGGCAGTAATGTAGATATGTTGCTGCATATTGGATGGGCCTCTCTCTTTTGGGGGGTAAGTTCCCCCATGCTGGCCAGCTGATCAGTGGTGGGGAGGTGGGGGCTGGCAGCAGGGACCCCCTTTTCTACCAGGGAGTCTGGCAACCATAGAGGGAGAGGAGAGACGAGAAGCAATTTGAGGCATTTATCTACTCTAGTGTATGCTTACTTGAGAGTAAGTCCGACTGGGCCTAGTGGGGCTGTTCTTCTGAGTAAAGATGCAGAGGTTCCTGTTCCTTTAACAGAGTGGTCCTGTTCAAAATTGCCTCAGAAGATCTCCCACTTGCATGTATGTTCAGGATGGGGGGTTTGTTACACACGTTTGTTTGGGAGGAGACCCCACTCAGCTTAGTCGACCTTACTCCTGAATAAACATGTAGAAGTTAGGTACAATATTAATGTAGAAACTAACTGTATACCAACTATGCAGTGATATATTGGAATAAAAATGTATGTGGAAGTCAGACATTAGAAGTCAAGTGTAACTGTATAGAAATTTTGCTTTCTGCTTTCTATAATCCATGCCTTCTCCTGTGATTACATTCTGATAACATGCTGTGCCTTGTTTCCTCTTGCTAGCCACATGGTAAGGCCAAATGGCCTTGATACCCATGCCATAAACCCACATTCTTTCACACTTCCATGCCAAACGCCAGACCTCATGGCTACACTTTCTGGCCCCACATGCGACAAGTCATGTACTAAATGAAGTACCTGGAAACTAGGTCAATTGCTTGCAGGCGTGGCCATTCTTCTAGCCATTCCTGTGTTGCAGCTATGGCAACCAACAATTCGACACACCTATGTCCACTCGTGATTGGCCAAATGGCCACGGCTAATCATGACTGGAATTGGGCTATAATTGATCTCCCAATGAGAGAGAGTTTCTTGCTTTCTGCTCCTGTTCTCTCTGCTTGTTTTATTGCACCTGAAATGCAGCCCTTGAGGGACAAAGGGTGGTTTTGTGAACTGGATGCCTGCTTGCACAAGATGGGATTCCTACTCAAAATGCCTTGGTGCTAACTGGATTATCACAATGGACAATCTTGGACTGTTTGGATATTCCTGAATTGGTAAATATGTATCTTTAACTGTGTAGTTAAGGCAAATCGCCTTAGGCTTGTTATTTTGGTAAACTCTGGTAGTCTGTGTTAAGCTCTGTACTGAATAAAAAATTATTCTTGTTTCTAAATGGTCTGTGATGTTGTACCTGAGTTCCAAGTCTAAACTCCTGTGCCTAAGCTGACCACAAGCTACCATTAAGCGTAAAGTGTGCAGCTCTGAGTAGAGTTGCTAATGTGTTAAGTTCCAGATACCAACTGAGAGTTTGAACCTCTAATCTCAGGTTGGGGGGAACTTCAGTAGAGGTTCTGGTGGCATATTGTTCTGAAAACCTGAGAGGGTATAGCCTACCTCTGGGTTTGTTGTTTAATGTACTGTAAAAGTACAGGATTCCCTTCCATCCCTGGACTGGTTTGGGTGGGCAATACCTGTACAGTAACTCATTGGTGAGCCTAAAGACTAGAAAAGTGTGGACTCTAAAGGACTGTCTGAAGCTACTGAGCCATCCTAAATGCCCTTCTTCCATGCCACACACATGCCCCCAAGAACATAAGAACATAAGAGACGCCAATGTTGGATCAGGCCAAAGGCCCATCCAGTCCAACACTCTGTGTTACACAGTGGCCATAAATACCAGGTGCCATCAGGAGGTCCACCAGGATCCAAGGCAGCCCACGAAAAAAGCACTTTTTTCTGTAGCCTGTCTTGGATAGACTCCAGGTGGCAGACATAACAGAAGGTGCACATTTCCTATAATGTTGCTGTTAAGTCCGGCGCTTAACAATGAGTCGGAGAGTGATTTCAGTAAAAGACTCAAGTTTATTCAGCTCTTTCTTCACTTCTTCGACACGGTACAACATCTGATAGCCCGAACAGTTTGCCCATTGAAACTGCCCGGTATTTAAACATTCCCGGCTAACATAGCCACTCCCACTATACACATAACAACCTATCAGGTTGAGCGCATAAGGACCAATCACAAACGTTCCCGCTTGCAGCTTGCTTGAATGTGATTGGGTCGTGAGTCTTGGACTAGAATCCTCTGTCCAAGACGAAGCTTAACATTGCTTCCCTATGGGAGGTTTCCCATACATCCTAATGTACTCATGGCAGCTAAGAATACATTACAGTTGCTGCCATCCCAACATCATTCAAGGAGGAGTGCAGAGGAAGCACACTTTTAAGCACCCCACCATGGATGGATCTGACATCGCAGAGACATGAAAAAAGGTACAGTCTTCCTTTTGTGTCACTGTGGCTCTAGCAGGATCCAAGGCAGGGTAGCACCAAGACAGAAGATACAAACCGTATCTTCTACCTCCTCACACACTACCATACATTGCAAGTTTGGTGCCCCAAGCTGCTCTCTGGAGATGACACTGCCCTCCCTTGCAGGGCTGTTGTAAAGATGACTGAAACACGTTCATTTGAATACTGGAAATATGGTATTTAAATGCAAAGTGTAAATATTAAAATGACTATTTTTCTTCAAGATGAAGTTTGGAGATTTTTTTCATGTAAACCTTAGCCTTGCTTGCATGATCTGTTTGTAAAAAAGAGCCAAGGTGTTCATTTTACAAATGAAACCAGGGACTGCACAATGTTGCTTAATGCTAGAACAGACTTTGGAGTCTCAGGGAAGAGCAGTAGAGATTTACTATAGGGACAGATAGATGCTCTATGGCCTTTCCTTTGTCCATTTCTGCTGCTATCACTTTGGCTGCGATCAGACATTGTTAGCCCGCAAGCCTGCTATGGTGTTTTTATGGACTGTGTTACGCTGCTACCTGATGAAGTGTGCCAATAACGGACTGTGCCTGAAACTGACATGCTGAGAGCGCCCGGTGAAGAGTACCTACTGAAGACCGTGTTTTCCAATGGTTACTACTCCAAAGGTGTCCCCGTGTCTAGTGCATTCCATAGAACAACGCACATGGTCACAGAAAGCACAAAACACCATTTCAAACCAGCCACATGGTCACCTACCTCCAGGGCCCCCTCCCCCTCGCACCAACGAAGCTGCACGTACTCACAAAGACCCGGTATTCAGCCTGGCCGCATGGACATGAGTTACCCTTCTGCATAAGAATACCCCTAGCCCAGGTGTCTTGATTGAGTTAGCAACTAGATCTCAAATTGCCCTCCAGTTTCCTGGGCCACCCAGAAAAATACAGTAGCCAATCGCTAACTTGGCTATTACAGAACACAGCGTCATAGGGGAGGACCCCTGGACCCAGCTCCTCCTCTAGACCCCTGTAGATATAATCAAGAACGCACCCATAGCTCGCTTTCTTAGTTTTTCTCTCTTATTCTTGACCTCTCACCCAGGACCCTGAAACCCCCCATCGCTCTCAAACGACGCCCCCTACAAATCCTGTTTTTCCTCTTAAGCCCAGCTTGCTATCCTATATCCCACCCATCCTTCTTTATACCCTAGAACTGCAGCTAGAGTCTCTTTGGCACGCGGTCTTAGCTGGTCTGAGTCCATTCGCCATTCTTTTCCAATTTTCTCCCCATCCTTACCCCTTCGCTGGAAGTTTTGAGCCACACAGTTGCAGCTAGGTAATTATAACCCAGAGCATCAACCACCAGAACTGTGTTGTATTATTCTGTCTTAATTTCTTAGCCTTGTGTGCTGTGATTGTTGTATGTTATTGAGTGAAGTGTGTCAGTAAACTATTATCATTATTAAGGAAGTTTGCCTCAGTCTTTCATTTAGGAACCTCGGAAACAGTGCCATCCTCCGTAAACATAGACGGAAGAATCCTGATAAAAATAACTGTACCGGTTGTTTCCCTTAAGGAGCAATTCGGCTAACAACATGCAGTTTGATCTGTTGCCATTGCTGTTCCCGCACACTCAGACAGCAACATCTGTCTGTTAGGACCCAGTTGTTTGCATCCAGTTCCCCCCATTTATTGTGTGTTTCTTTCATACCTGTGAAAGTCCGGTCCTGTTGGTCTGAGCTGGTTCCAAAATGGATTTCCTGTTATCTGATCATTCTGTTGCATACCCAAGCCATCAGAGGCAAGTCTGACTGATCTCTTTTTTTCCAGATGTCTTTTTTTTGCTAGTTAGCAATGTGCGCATAACTGCATATTCACATCTCTCTCTCTCTCCCTCTCTCACAGGGCCTGCTCAAAATTTTGTACTCTTTATAAAAACTTTCAAAAAAAGACTTCAGCTTTTTTCTGTGCTTTGGTGAAGGGGTTAATTGAAAAGTTTAGAGAGGGAGGACAGCAGTGAACTACATATCCTAGCAGGCTCATCAGTGCTTGTGAGCATGCTCAAAGGACAAAGTTTTTTTTAAAAAAATGGCCGACGGCAACATGGTAAAAGTGCTTTGAAGAGTGCTAAAATGGGTGAGCCTGATCAGTATTCTTTGTTACAAAATAACCTGGATCAACTAGAGAAAGGGCAACAGCAGATCGAACTGCACATCTGACCATAGCCTATATTACCCAAAATGCTATCCTCAGAGGTTCCTTCCTTCCGTTCACTTCCCCTTCTCTCTCTCCTCCTTTAGTCCACCATGAGGGCTGGACATGCTTTCTAGAATCTCTCTCCATCCTAGCTTAGATAGATATCTAGAAGCCTTTCCTATCTAGTATGGATTTCTCTCACAATAAAGAATTTCTATTTCTTTTCTAAGTAACATAAGCCAAAGTGTAAACTTATTCCTAAAGCAACCAGGCTATAGAATTTTGCTGTGCAGAGACTTAGCTCTGCTTTCACCAGTACCTACATAAACATGCAGTTTCACTCACACATTCAATTGTACATACATTTAATGTACATATAGAGAAAAATCAAGTGTAAACTATACCAGGATTGTAGGTACATTTGACCACTACTCCCTGCCCCCCATGTCCATTACTTTCAAGAATACCATTTATTGAAAAGTTACTCTTTTTAACAAATTTATGAGCATCCCTATCACACTGTGCCATGAAGAGCACATTAAAAAACCCTCTCATATTATATGATGCTCTTTTAAATTGTGAGGAATTTGGCACATATTGTGCTGTGCAGTGGTGTGTCATTAAACTGCATGGCAGGATGCAAAGTAATCCACCAGAAGTTCTTTTTTTCTCTCTTTTTAAAGAAGACTTGGGATCAAAGAGACTAGTGCATAATTGACTAATTGCTGTTTAGATCAGCAGTGAAGAAGGGGAAATTGCCATTTGCCATCTCTTGTACAGAGTTGCTTTTAATTATTTGGCTCTCCTCATAAAGCTTCCCTAATTACTATTTGAGTTCATGCTTCAGCTGATCCAGTGTCCGGACCTCCTACTGTCTACTTTGGTAGTGATAAGCAATAAAATGGGGGATGAATTTGATGGCCATGCTGATTAAGTCTTCCCCAGACCCTTTTGGCTACTGGAAGTCTGAATCAGAACAGGTTGAATTTTTTCTCACCACAGGCTCCCATTTATATGTGATCAATTTAGGGCCTTGCTAGTTTATAAGAGTTTAGAACCATGACCAGCTATCTAAATTTAGAGGGAAACAAAAATAAACATAATGTTAACACGTAACTGGTGACAAAGGACAGATTATATTAATCCTTATAGAACAAGAATGGGCATAAGGTGGCCATGGTTCACCTCTGGTCAATTTCTGGTGCTCTATCAAGTGCTGGCAGGCAGCTACCTTGGATTCTTTTAAGGAATGCTGGATTGTATGTACTTTTGTCTCTTCCAGCAGGACACTATTTTTTTTTACATTTTAAGCAAGAGTATAAATTTTCAGGATCACTGAGCACAGATCAGTTTTGCCTTAATTGTTCAGAGATCCAGGGGTATTCTTAAGGGGGGAAAGTAAACCACGTACAACTGGCCAGCCCATGCTAGTTATGGCAGCCAAACAGGTTTTGTGATCTTCCCAATGAAAATCAGCATGTCTCACCTTAGTATCCTTTTCCCAGAAGCTGTCCTTGGATGAAAGAAATGGGATTTTGTCACATACAATATCTATAAACTGCTCCAAAATGAAATGATTTATAAAGAACTCTAGTTTGCCAACTGAGGAAATAATGGAAAAGATCTATTAAAACATATTTTATAGCTTCTTCCTTTATTATTGCTTTGGTCTTGCATCATGAGCCATAGAAGAATAATTCATCATGAAAAGCAAAAGCAAAGTGAGGAATGTCAGTGAAGCGGGAAGGAACAAGGATTTTTGCTATGCAGGTATTAGAATGAGGAAGAATGAGGTTTGTAGCATATAACCTTCATGCTTCATCCTGGATAAGCTACAGCAAGGCATAAGGATGATCAAATGATCTGTATTTTGTGTTTGTTTATATTCATTATTTTTTTGGTTAATGGTTTTGGTTCTCAGCTTTTGTAAATTTGTATTTTGTACTTATCTTGGATAGGTCTTATGCACAATTTATACAAAAATGCAGGTGATGTACATGTTTAATATACTAGGAATAAGGCCCATTGTGGAAATAAATACAATAAGCTCTAGAAAGAGGCTCTGGGTGGGTGCCCTGGCTTTGGGCACTCAGCATCAATTTGCTGTGGTGACCTCAGCAAGGTATAATGACACAGAGCTTACCATTTTCTCCAGGGGAACTGATCTCTGACATCTGAAGAGCAGTTGTAATTCTGAGTGATCTCCAGCCCTCCCCTGGAGATTGACAATGGTTCCCCAGGAGGAAACAGCTGGTTTGGAGGGTGGAGTTTATGGCAGCAGGCAAAAAGCAATAATTAAAAAGGTGATATCAGCTGCATTGCTGCGTCACTTCCAGGGAAAACCCAGAACTTACGTACCCTATGTAAATTCCATGTGTACCCCTGAAGTGATATAGAAATGTAGCTGATATTGCATGTCCCCATGTCTCCACCCTGAACACTTCTATCAGTTGCTAGGCTCTGTAAGTATGCTGACCCCCTGTCCAACAGGAGGGGTCTTTTCAACCATCAGTGGACCCCACATAAGTGAACATAATGATGGAAGCCAGGACTGGCATCCAGAAATTATGCCTCGGTAGTGACCCTAGAAAAAAGGCACATAAGATCCTACTCTGACAGCTGCGACTACCCCCCCCCCTGATATCTGCATACTCCAGACAATGGACCTGCCTGCCCCAGAATAACCTCCATTCAGTCTCCACCGCTAATCCTATTGATCTAATCTCACCTTCCGTTCTCACATTTCCTTGACAGTGAGAAGTCTTGGCTTTTACTCCTTTCCCCCACCCCAGAACCAGTTGGTTCATCAAGCAGTATTGTTTCCTTGATTAATTCAAATGGACAATCATATAAACATTTACCACCGGAGGTGCAATCAGGAACCAAACCTGAACTTCTACTTTGCATATAGAAGAAACCTCTAATTCCTTTTGTCCAGACCTGGGAACTCATCACCACATTCCCTAAGTGACATTGTTTTATCACTGATAAATACCATCAAGATACAATTCTGTGAATTCAGACTCTGCCCCTCTGGAACCCCACTGGTCACACCTAGGTTTTGCTCCTCCTAATGTCACACTCCCTGGGACCCCTTATTGGTCAAGGTAATATTTTGTCTTCACCTGAGACAAGCCCCTCAAGACCTCCCATTGGCTCACATTGTTTCTATATCCACTAAAAGGAGCTGCGGTGGCTCAAGTGGTTAAGAAGCTGAACTGCAGGCTGTGGAAGGTCGGTAGTTCAGCAGTTCGAGACCCGAGTGTGCCACATAACGGAGTGAGCTCCCGTCTCTAGTTCCAGCTCCTGCCAACCTAGCAGTTTGAGAGCAAGAAATTGCAAGTAGATAAATAGGCACCACTTCAGTGGGAAGGTAACAGCATTCCGTGCGCCTTGGTGTTTAGTCATGCTGGCCACATGACCACGGAAATGTCTTCAGACAGAGCTGGCTCTTAGGCTTTGAAAAGGAGATGAGCACCGCAACCCTAGAGTTGGATTTGACTGGCTTTCGAGCAAGGGAACCTTTACCTTTACCTTTTTATATCCACTAAAGCACATGGCCTTGACTGTTTGTCACTCTGAGATGTACCCCCAAACCCCACAGTTTGGGTCCCTTCCCTTTCCAGCAATGGATTGCTGAACATCTGGATAGGTATAGTATTACCCAACCCCCAACCCCTCTATCAATCTGTTAACTCTTTTTTGTTTCTTCTTGTATGCTTGCAATCCTCGATTTGAGTGTAAATACCTAAATTATTATCTTCGCCTAATAAAATCCATTTCTTTTGACTCAACCAGGGGTCTTAAAGAGCCGATCCCCATAAAAATTGATAGCAGATCCATCCTTACTATCCCACCTCTTGCTGAGGCCTATCATTTGACTAATAATCCCCCAGAAACTAAAATCAGCTATTCAGCTTTTAAATCAAAGCTGGTGAGGGTAACAGCTCAGCCTGGCAACTCTAATGAATGGGATTCTTCTGAGTACCACCAATGCTCCTTGAATGCATTTAAAAAACTGTCTCACCTTTCTTGACTGTTCTATCTTTTTTTGTAGTCAAAGTTAAACTTTTATTTAATCCCCCCCAATAAATGGTGCCTGTATGGACTTCGAGACCCACCGTGGCTGGAGTGAGCACCTGGCCCTAGTCCCAGCTCCCGCCCACCCAGCGGTTCGAAAGCCTTAAAAACAACTTGCGAGTAGATGAATGGGTACCTGCCTTAGAAGGCAGGGAGCACCCTCCTCCATTGGGAGGTGGGGTGGGACTCTAGCACCGGCGATTCGATGAGTGGCGGCGGAGTGGTGTGTAATGGCGGCGGCAGGTGAGGTGGCGAGTGGAAGTAAAAGAAAAGACGTAACATCGAGCGGTGGACCAGCGGCAGAGGCTGAGCCAGGAAGCGCAAAGACCCAGCGGCGCAGGCGCAATAGAGCCTGAGGGACGGAGCTGGAGCCGCGCTGCGGTTGGCGCGACGAATGGCCCGTCGACTCCAGAAGACCAGCGAGAAGTTTGAAGAAAGAGTGGATGGAGAGGCCGAGCGGAAGCCGGGAGCCGAGCTGAGACAAGCTGAGGAAATACTAACTGAACCCCACTGGGTGCTGGTAGGCAATCCCACCCCAATGATGTATGTGCCCATAGTTAGGATAATAAACTATGTAAGCCGCTCAGAGGCCCCGTGGGAGGGGTTCGAGCAGGATATAAGCTGAATGTAAATTTAAAAAAAAAAAGTCCCAACTGGAGTGTTCACAGGGAAGATTGTATTAATAGTGCTTACACTGGTAGCCCTTGTTTCTTGGATAACAGTGCAAGGAACTGGAAGATGCTGCAGGGAAAAAATTTGCACCAAGGAAAGCCAGAATTAAAATGGGAATTTTAGAGCTGAAATTGCTAGGATTAAATATTTAAAATAATTTCTAATGAGGCATCATGGGGAGTAAACAGTAACAGACTAGTTCTTGGTAAATTCTCTACATTGCTTTTGGTCTTATATTTCTACACTAAAGGGTGTTTTTTTCCCTTGTATCTAAGCAGCAACTCATGTGAAAATCAGTGATTATCTGTCATTAGCAGAAATCCTCACAGGCATACAGCCTGTAAATCAGACCAGGGTATTTCTGCCCACCTCCAGAACTGATCTTTATGAGCAGATGTTCTGTAAACCTGGGGTACACACAGTGGTTTATTAGTTTGCTTACATGTAACCCCAAGACCTTCAGGGAACCCTTCCAGCTGCCTTGCTTTACCACACACAGAGCAGCACTTTAACAGAGCAATTAGGCAATCTCTCTCCAAGTGATGAGTGCAGTATCTGTATCCAAAATGAGAAAATATTTACTTAGGAAAACACATAATAATCAGAAGCACATTAGAAAAGTATTGGTGCAGTGAGCTGCTTTGAACTAAATTAGGTGATCTGCTGCAATCCACAGACCTGGCTCAGTTTCTGATTCATCTCATTTGCCTGTGCTAGAGGAGGAGGAGGAAGGAGGAGGAGGAGGAGGTTTTTATACTCCATGTTTCTGTACCCTAAAGAGTCTCAGAGTGGCTTACAATCACATTCCCTTCCTCTTCCCAAAACAGACACCCTGTGAGGTAGGTGGGGCTGAGAGATTTCTGAGAGAACTGATCTTGAGAACAACTCTCAGAGAACTGTGACTGGCCCAAGGTCACCCAGCAGGCTTCATGTGGAGGAGCAGGGAATCAAACCTGGTTCTCCAGATTAGAGTCCACCGCTCTTAACTACTACACCACACTGAACTGAAATTCTGGGCACACTTACCTGGGATGTTGTCATACTTACCATTTAACTCAATGGGATTTAAGCCTGGGTAAACCTTGCACAGCGTCATACTGCATATATGTTTTCAAGGCTTTTTTTGTGATAGTTGTTTATGAAAAGGATTGTGTTTGAAAACAGTTCAGAAATTTCAATTGGTTCAATATGCAATGGCCAGCCTACTGTCAAGTGTTGGTTACAGGGATTGTATCACCCCTGTGTGGAAGGATCTATACTGGTTCCCCATCTGTGTTTGGGCACAATTCAAAGTGCTGGTTCTTACCTAAATGGTTTGGAGCCAGGGTACCTGAAGGACCATCGCCTTTCATACTTTCCAGCCTATGACTTATTGATTGATTGATTGATTGATTCGATTTGCTATCCCACCCTAACCCCTGAGGGTCTCTGGGCGGCTTACAGAGAGTCCTAATCACATTTACAGAATCTAACCTAGGGCCCCAGATATACAGGGGTGGTGACTACCCTACCAGGCACCCTTTTTGCAGTGGATCTTCAGCTGTTGTCTTGTTCTTGCAGGCGGTAGTCGGCGGCGTCCTTTCTGGTGCTGGTCTTTGGAATTCCCTTCTTCCGGCTGTAGCGATTCCATTTCCAGGCCAGGACCACTCGCACTTCCGCGCATGCTCCACTGCGGCCTCTGTCCTGATGAGGCTCCGGCCTGCTGCGTTGCTCTGCCTCCGTGCCAGTTGGTCCGGCCTCCTTCGCACGCTCGCTCCTTGCCTTGCCAGCACCATTTTTCTCCGTCGCCACTGCTTAAGATCTGCCTCTCAAGGGCCCCAGTCACACGGGCCGGATATTGCGGGGGGAGGCATGGCTAATTGCCCCGGTGCAGTTTGAGCCATGATTATGTGATCAGACGCGCCGGCGGCACACCACGGGTCCTTCCTTCGGCGCTGGTGGGTAAACGAAGGTGGTGATCACACAACGATCCTGCGGTGTGGCAAAGAAGTGGCACGATGTGATCACACCAGCAATGGCTAGGTGCCGCTGCCGTGGCAAACAGGGTCATTTTTTAAGGGTTGTGGCTATGGGTCACGTTTGTGCGCATGCAGAGTGCGACAGAGGAGTGGAACTTTTGGTTTCGCGTTCAATGGCATGCTCAATTCTGCGCAGCAACGGCACTTTCGCTTTCCTCTTTGTGTGCATGTGCCGTTGGGTGCTTCTGCGCATCCTGTGGAGACTTGGGGGGGAAAAAACTGTTTGTGACAGGACATGGCGCTGGATGCCACGGACTACCACCGGAAATGCGATCATACGCCAGGCCTTGCCCTGCGGTTTCGTGAACAATTGTTGCCAATTTCCAGGTGAGGGCTACAGATCACTCAAAATTACAACTGCTCTTCAGGTAGCAGAGATCAGTTCCTCTGTAGAAAACAGTGGTCTCTGTCATTATACCCTGCTGAGGTCACCACAGCAAATTGACACTGTTTGCCCAAAGCCAGAGCACTCCCCCAGAGCCTCTTTCTAGATCTTGTTGTATTTATTTCCACAACGGGCTTTTTTCCTAGTAATACATAAAACAGGCTTTGGCATTCATTCATTTTCTAATAAGAAAACTAAATCAGAGTAGTCACAGAATTCAGCTGGGGACTCACAGGACTTGCAGGGGTCTTTTATTTTTCCCTTCCCCCATTACTACCTCTTTCCTTCCCTGAAAGCCTCTATAGCCTATCCTCTTTTCCTGCTTTCTTCTCTCCTATCCACACTCCAGGCAACCTATCATTATGTGCCCCACTGTCTTCATCTTTCCCTCTCACCGGCCTTTACCCAGAAAAACCCAGAAAAACTATAACTGAGTTGCCCAGTTGCACAGTGAGGAACCTGCAAGGACTTGCAGGGGACACCTGAATTTCTCCTGTATGACCTCCCCACACAATTTTCCCTCCTCCTGGAAACCCCGTATCCTCAACTTTCTGTGCTGCCTTCTCTTCATCCCACGCAGTCATCAACCCACCATTTCTTCTGCCCTTTCCATCTTCAGCTATATGTATTACTAGCCACAAAGCCCATTGCAAAGTCAGTGCAACGAGCTCTAGCAAGACCCCGGGGTGAGGGCTGACACCATGAAGGCCATGGAAGTTGGCATCAGCCTCCTCGGTGGCTGGCATCTCCCTCCTGTTGCCGCCAGCCTCCCGGTGGCTGGGCACTCAAAGGCATGTGGCTGTTCATTGGGCGCAGCGTGAGGAGGCCCCAATCGGTGGAGCATTCCCCGCGGCCTTCGCTGGTGCCTCCCTGCCTTCTCTCCATGGAGGTGTTGGCGATGCCGCCGCCACTGTGGCCACGCTGGTTTCAGCTCAGTGGCTCCAGAGAGAAAGCCCAACAGGCAGCAGGGGCTGCACGCGGCATGTGAGGCTTGCCAGTGGAGGAGAGGAGAGGGCAGCTGGGGGATGCGGCTACGGCTCCTTTCCTCCCATCCTACTCAGAGGCAAACCTGGGAGCGGAGCAACTGCTGAGTCTGGTAAGTGGAGCCCCACAAGGAGCTCGCCTGTACCACGCCCCGAAGGTGAATGAGGTGCAGGGAATTGCGGGGCAGCAGAGCAAAGTTTTGCAGGGCTAGTGGGATGCGGCCCCTGGGTCTCCCTCCAGCTCATCCAGCTGCTGCATCGGAGGACCTGCCGTTCCTCTCTCCTCCACCACGAACCCTGCTGGCCTCACCGTTCGGGCTGCCAGCTGGCCACTGTGTTTCCCAGCTCCATGAATGGGCTGGAGCACTCCGCGGGCCAGTGGGGCACTGGGCTTTGTATGGGTGCAGGCTGGGCGGTGAGGTGGTGGGCCTTGGAGGCATCCAGCTGCCAGAGCATCCATCCCGCCTGGCACAGCTCTAGTGCGAAATCAGCCCCAGTGTGAGTCTGAACTTCTCCTTTCCCCCATAGTCTCATTTTTGCACATTTAGTTACCTGACCCAACAACTTTACCTACTGCAGAGATGTAAAAGTAGCTTGTAAGGCAGAAGGAAAAAAAACTCAACCACCACAGCGACTACTCAGACACAAAGCTGTTCAGCAGCTGGTCAGATCAGATGATGGACCGAGGCTTGACTGGTACGTTTGCCTGCCAAATCTGTTTGCCACAAAGTGTGCCACGTCTGTGTTTCCAGTATAGAAAGCACTTTTGCATGCAGGAAAAAGTGGGAGAGGTATGTATAGATTATCATCTATGCCGATTATTCATGCTCCTGTTTTGGAACATGTCCAACCTCATGCCAGAATGCCTGCTAGACAGAAAGATTTCTGAGTCTTCTCAGGCAGGATACAAAGTTATGACAATGATCTAACTACAGGTAGTCTGTAAAATCGGTATTTGCCTTGCAGGTGCTTATTCAGATAATGGCATGCCTCGACAAATGTAGGTTTCATCACCTTCATTCCCCATTCCCACCAACAGAGACCCAGCTAGTATTCTGACCTGGTTTACGACAAGAGCAGCAGTGGGGAACAAGCCAAGGTCAAGCTAAGATGCTCACATTTGTATATCAGACAGAGGCATAGTTGACAGTAACTGTCATGAATAGACAAACTTCAGATCCCAGCTTCAGTTCCTGGTTTGATGGACTGTAACTAGTCATAGTGGAGTGGCCTGCATTTGAATGATCATACTAAGCATACTTTATTAATTAACCCCCAGATGCGTGTGGTGTCTGAACTGAGCCTATTTCGTTTTTTCCCTAAAAAGCCTATCACTTTTATGTTCACAATGGTTCCCAGTTCTGCCAATTTATTGAGATCCCTTCCTCCATAGGCTTAATGTAATTCTGAATGATTCCATTGCTCCAAACTTGCCCTGCAGCAGATGTTGGCACCTCTTCCACAATTTTCCCACGTAGCAGTAGTCTTATGGGCGTTGTGCCGCTGTAAAGGCACTGGGAGTTGGGATGCTAGTGGGAAGAAGAGAGAGGAGGACCTTATGCTATTAAACTCGATAGCTCTCCAGCTGTTGAAATGACCTCTAGAGCCCACACGCATCTGGCAGGAGTTAGTCCAGGGACCAACTTTAGGACCAAAGTGACATAAAAAGTGAGTTGTCCATCTCTGCAAGGTTATTCTTCAACCTACAGATAACTGGCATCATGATGAGGTATGGAAATTAAAAATTACACCGGGTGCTTAACCTGTTTGAGCCTCCACTTTGGAAATGTGTCTCCATCTATCAAGAGGAAAAACATGTTGTTCTTGTGTTATATAATGATGCAATTCACACACACACACACACAGAGTATCCTGACTCTGTTTTGCTGCCACTGCTCCTGCTTATGAATTTCAAGTCCTCATTTTGATCATCCCCACCTGCCGTTTACAGGCAAGCAGCCAGTTCTTCGGTGCGCATTGAGACCCAGCCAGAGGCTCCAGCACTAATATGCATTTACTTCTGCTTCTGCTGGGCCATATCCTCCGATACCAACATGGCTTTGCAGCGACAGCAATGAAGATAAACCACCCTTAGTTGTATTAGCACGCACACACACAAAAAGAGTGTCTTGAATTACTGGCTGAAAGCTGCCCCAGTTCTAAATAGCTAAAAGACTTACCTTTTTTAGGTGTAACAAATGGATGTTCATCTCCATTGCTGCCACCAGAGAGACATCAATATTAAAAGGGCTTGGCCCAGGCATAGCAGAAGAGATGCATTACTCCTGGCATCACCAATAGGGACTCATTAAAAACTTTGGGAAGGCAGGAGAGGAAAAGGAAGAACAGTGGAGCAGAATACAAAGCCATCTGGGTGGGGTGGGGGGCTCAGAAGCAGGCTTGACTGAAGCCAGAAAGCCACCTTCGAGCATCATTAACATCTTCCGAGTAACAATTAATAACCAGATTAGCTCTCTGCCACTCCTTGTTATGGGTAGACTTCAGAATGATTCCTGTCCTTAAAAAAAGAGTTGTCATTCAGAAACTCCATTTGCTAGATGATAGGGTTAGATAAAACCCTGTCCACGGCATATGGTTGTTACATTAGTGATTTTGTAATTACAAAATTTGTAATTTGTAATTGGACAGGGCTTCTGGCTCATTTCACTGACTGCATAACACAGAAAAACACTGCAGGCAAAACTTCCTTCAGCCATAAACACGGATGCCAAAAATGCTCGCTAAGGTTCTCCTTTCCCTCTAGGCAGCCTTCAGTGGTAGTATACCGGGCGTTCTGAATCAGGTTATACTGATCAGTTCACAGGTGTCTCATTCTTAAAAGCATGGACTCTCTTGACCATTTGGAATGAGTATGAGGGCTTTGACCAAACGATACTAAAAACGAAAAATTTGGAAGGAGGCGAATGCCTGGAACACTGTCAGGCTCCACGGCACCCACAGGCTCTGCACTGGGGATCGCCGTCCTAGATTAAGAGAATTCAGAGATCTCTCCTTCCTGCCTTGTGTTTGCATCATTGTTTTTGTATGTGTATCTTAGCTTTGTATATGTATTTTAGCTCCGGAGCGTGGTGGGGCCGCGGGGCAAAGTTTTGTAGGGCTGCCAGGAGGTGGTGCCCGGGACTCCGCCTGGCTCGGCCAGCTGCTGCATCAGAGGCCCCGGCCTTCCTGTCCTCACGACCTGTACCCTGTCAGCTTCACCATGCGGGCCTCTGGCTGGCTGCTGTGTTTCCCAGCTCCATGAGCGGCCTAGAGCACCGCACGGGCCAGCAGGCACAGTGGGGACGGAGGCCGGGCAGTGAGGTGGTAGGCCTCAGAGGCGTCCACCCACCGGAGCATCCATCCCAGCCGGTAGTTCCATGGAGACTGAGGGTGAGTTGGCGGTCAGCGGGTGTGTGGGTGGGACGGAGGCAACAGAGGGAGGTAACGTGGCCAGGGGATTGCCCCCCCCTACTGAGTGACAGATCAGGGACCCAAAGCCTGGGGAGGCGTGTGGAAGAGTCTCACATGAAAACTCTTTTATATATAAGGAGAGATTTAATTACTTTATTTATACCTCACTTTTCTTTACATAACAGAGACACAAAGCTGCTTACATTATTCTCCTCTCCCCTGTTTTGTCCCCTCAACAACCTTGTGGGGTAGGTTCAGCTGAAAGCATCTGACTGGTCCAAGGTCACCCAATGAGTATCATGGCAGAGTATGGATTTTAACCTGGGTCTTCCATATCCTAGTCTGAATCTCTAAGCACTGTACTATATTGTGTGTGGGTTTTTTGGGATGGCTACTGGCAAGCTGCCAGGCCTAGGTAAGTTATGCATGTCATGTGGTAGCAAGTCACCTGGTGGTTACTGCCAGGCCTGGCCCCAATGATTCCTCCTTCAGTCACCAAAAGAGCCCTACAAATGACCCTGCCCTTTCCCTTGCCTTTTATTGACAGAAACCAAGACTTGAAGGCTGGCAATTCTGTTGTGGTTGCCAAGCAATGGCTACTGAGGGCATTTGTTTCTTAAAAATGGACACTTCTACTTGGCAGAGAATATTCCATTGCAGAAGCAAAACATCCCTGACAATTTCACCATAATTGGGGAAAGAAACAAAAGAGTTCCAGAATTGAGTTCCCCATTGAAATGGTTGAAAATGAAAATACAAAAACAAAAAACAGGGGATTCATCATGAAGTTAGCAAAACTGAACAGAGGTAATATCGCAATTTGCAATTCCACTAAAACAAAATCTGCACACACTCTAAATGTGTAATCAGCACTATAAGAGAGAATTCAATTGTCCTGCAGTGGTCAGACTTCCAAAACTGTTAACAGTTTACCAATAGAGAAGCAGGGACACATACTGGACCTTTCCATCCTTTGAAGTACAACTCCCCGCAGCTTAACTTTGATTAAAAAGAAAACCACATGTTCTCACTAAGTTATGCAGAGAGTTATACTACCAGACCTCCAATATAATTCCTATAGGGAAACTAATTAGACAAAAACCCAGTTGGATATTTTCCCGCAAAAAGGTAGCAATGTTGACGGAAATTTAAGGTTTTACTGCAAACACAGCCAGACCAAAAGGCACCTGTTTTTGTTCTTACATTGTAAAGGATGGGATGTATGTGTGAAGAAGAATTGACTTTCAAGCAGTCTGCATTCTAGCAAATGAACAGAATGCAGACATTCTCACAAAAACACATGTTCAAAAAAGGTCATGCAATTTGTGTTTCAAATGTGACATTTCTGTTCCTAGACACTCGTATCTGAAGGGGACAATTCCATACTATACATTGCATTCTCTATAATTCTGCACATGCAATTACTGTTTGGAACAGTAACAACAACAAAAGCCTGGAAAGACAGTATGTCACCAAACCAGGGGTAAATTGAAGGCATTTCACCATGACTAAGACTGAAGTTTATACAGTAGTTTAAAAGATATGGTGGTCAGGCATTGCACAATAGTATCTGGTTATTGTGAGCCTTAAGCTACACACAGTGACATAAATGTTTTGCTCAGTAGATTTTATATACAGTGTGCAGGAATAAAAGAGTCCAACACTGAACCTTTGAAAATGTTTTAAGACAATGCTTTTATTTGCAAATATGATTTTAAATACACACACCAAACGACAAAATACATATGGCAGATAAATGAGTTTACAATATCACATACCTCTAAAGTCTTATAGAAGTTTCCAGGACATTATGTTTTCTCTTCACCGACAAGAGTTTCAGATGGTCATATTTATTTTACCTATGCTACTTGATTATCACAAGTTTGTCTTTCATCCCTGCTAAGAATCCTTGCTGGAGTCCCCAGGGAACCTCCCCAAATCCATTTTCTTTTAATGTCAGGAGCTCAAAGCGTGTAGGAGATTAGATAGATATACTGTGTATTGCCATTTTTCCCCATGTGGGTTGAAGCTGATAAATAGGGCAGTCCTACACCTAACTTTCTATCAGTTGTAACTGTTGTCTGTGCAATGGGGAATGTACAAGTACGCAAATCCTAGGTCATAATATTGATGATGATCCATAGCCACTTACTTCCATAAATATTTGCAATGGCTTAAACTGGGGGCCTTTTCATTAACAAGGCTGCTTAACGTCTTCAAAGCTGTTAGGGATTTCAAAAGAATGTGTAAATGGGATAAGAGAGTCTTGCTACACTCTCTATAAGGTAAAGGTTCCCAACTAGTGCATTAACTCCCTTCCCATCTCTGTAAGCCAGTACTCTAACCCCCTTTCCTATTCATGTTAACACCCAGTGGGGTGTTGCACTAGTAGAATCAGCCTAAGAAAAATGTGTTCAAGCTGGAAAAGGAAATTCTGTTCCCAGTAAGGAGCAGAGTAGAGGAAATTGAAAATCCTTCAGTATGCAGCACATTAGGTGATAATTGCTGCATTCCAAGAGTTCAGCATGGTGGCACCCACTTCTAGTGGATTGAAACATTATGATTAACCACTCTGAAGTCTCACTACTAAGGAGAGCAAAAGTCCACTGAAGATAGACCTGGATAATTTATTGCTGGCTTTCACACCCCAAGGTTTCATACAGCACAGTCAATTATTGATGCAAGACTAATAAAATCTTAGGCATTTCGAGCTAACGTTGCAGAAAAAAGACTGTTTTTGTTTCTCCTCATCAAGCCAATAGCCTTGTTTTATTTACTATCCATCTACATTAATGATGCACAAATTTTCCTTGGTTTAATTCGGAACCAGTTCAATTTTATGGGCTTATTTTTTAAAGAGAGAGAGAGCTCTTGAGAAAATCTTGCCTTTTCTAGAGGCATAGAGGAAGTGTGCAATGAGGGCCCAAGCCTGATGGGGAGAGGTACACTCAACTGGGACCAGGATTCCAGGACCCGTCCAAGGTGCAATCCAATTGCCATGACACAGTCTACTGATGTCATTTCAGAATTAAAACAGTGTTTGTGCGTCATTGGGGGGTATTGGAACGAAGTCTGTATTGGACTCAAAGGACTTGTTGCTGGGCCCTGCACAGTGCTCCATTGTTCCCAAGGTTTAGCAGGTTTTCTGAGATGGTCCCTGATGGCTGATGTCTCAAGCAATGCACAGTTTTCTGCAGCTTTAAAATAACTCTTTGCAGGGCGTTTCACAATTCTGCCTTGGCTGTGATTAGTGTCCAGGACTTGGGCAAAACAAACTTTAACCTTAAAGCAGAGGAATAACTTCAGATGTTGTAGATTTGGTCAGCTGTTCAATGACATGCTCACCTTCATGAAACAGAATTTCACACATGCACCAACACAGCAGGTGGGTCAGCTGGAAGACTGATTTATGGACATATGTGCAGGATCTCACTTTACATTT
>NW_015160870.1:383807-386801 GCF_001447785.1 Gekko japonicus
CGGGGGGGGGGGGAGTTGTCAAGGAAATGTCAGTAGAGTCATAGCTAGATTTGCTAACCTCCAGGTGGGGCTTGGAGATCTCATGGAATTACAACTGATGTCCAGACTACGGAGATCCATTCCCCTGGAGAAACGGGCTACTTTGGAGGGTGGATTGTACGATATTGTACCCACTGAGGTCTCTCCCCTCTCTAAACCCCACCCCCCAGGCTCCACCCCCAAATCTCCAGGAAGTTCACAAATAGAGTTGACAACCCTATCTTAAAGTCATCTGAGCATTAAGTTGTACAATTCGTATTCTAAACAGAGAAATTACTAACTCTGGCAATACCACCAATCTATATCTGACAATGTGTACCACACTGGGTGATTTAAAGCAAACCTTCTGCATCTCGGATGTATTTTCATTACCTTATGTTTGCAAATGACTTTTTAATTACAGGGCTTAATGGCTGGATAATACATTTTTGTCATAATGATTTGGTAGTGCTCCAAAAGGTTGCTGGATTTTAACCACTGCCACTTTGGATTACTGGAAACGATTTCCTTAAAAAACACCCTTAGAAAATTATGTAAATGAAATTATTTATACAGAGGAAATGTTGGCACAACATAACCCTCATCAAAGAAAAAAGGGTAAAATGCATAATTTAAGGTCTGCTTCAAACTACACCTGAATTATTGTAGGGCCAGGACCTGATAAAAGGAGAGCACTTCATGCGATGGGATGGCTGTATTCCTGTTATAAGATAAAAATAAAAATGCTGGGATGCCCTTTTCATCCAGGGTCCTTCCCCTGCATTAGTATCTGCTTTTGACATATTTAGAAGGACTACGTATGTTATCTCACACACACTCCCCCACACACGTACGATAAGCAAATTTGCTAGCTGCTTATCTATGGCATGGCATTATTGTTTGATTTTTTTTAAAAAACCGAAGTTAACAAAACTGGAGTGGGTTTAGGGTTTACTTGCACAAAAAGGTTGGTTACCAAACATGGATTTTATCTTCATTTTAAGCCCTGCTGAGATATATCAGAGTCTGTAGATGTGTGATATTCACATCGAACTAGGACGGCCAACTCTGGATTGGGAAATTCTTAGAAGTTTGAGATTGGCGCCTGGGGAGGGTGGGGCTTGGGGACTATAGCAGGGTATAATACCCTGGAGTTCACCCTCCAAAGCAGCCGTTTTCTCCAGGGGAATTGACCTCTGTTGTCTGGAGATCAGTTGTAATTCCAGGAGACCTCCAGGCCCCATCTGGAGGCTAGCAACATATGAAGTGGCCTTCTACCAAGTCAGACTAGTATTGTCTGCTCTGAATGTCTGGACCCCTGTGGAGCCCAAGAGTCACCTAGCCCCCCAGTCCCACAGCCGACACCATTCCTTAAGCCCCCGCCCCGGCCAAAACTGCCATTGTGACTGAAGCTGGTACTGCCACACCTAGAGGCTCCACCACAACAGGAGATGACGTGCCCACTCCCAGAACTGTCACAATGACTGGGGAAGCCACTGGCACCCAGGGAGCCAGGTCATGACCAGCTGACCAGCAAGGCTTGCCAAACCTCATGGGATCTGTGGATGCAGCCCAACCTAGCTGGAGGAGTTCCAATCCTTGCAGGGAGCCAGCAGGAGTGATACAGCCCCTTTAACGCTTCTGACTAGCAGGGCCAGCTGGCTGCCGGTATGCCAGCTACTCCCAGAATGGAACTCAGGGCAGGACTTGGCAGCACGAGTTGCCATCATTGGCTCATACCTCCCACAAGGTTTCTTTCCCTGCAAGATGCTGGATTCTCTATAGGCTTGTCACTAAGGCCTCAAGACATAGGTCAAGGAGAAGCAGAGTGAGCTGTTCCCATTGATGACATGTGGGAACTCATAGAGAAAAGGAGGAACACAGTGAAGCACCTTCCTTCTCTCCCAGTTCTGAGGCCTTATACGCCTCTCTAGGACCACAGCAAGGGAGGCAAAGCAGGTCTACCTGCCTGACCTTGACCAGTCCTGGCATCTGATGGACACACCAGTGAGCTGCAGTCTTATACTGAATGGTAGCAATTCTTGGGAGAGAAAAATCTTTTCCCAGCAAATGAGATCCTGTAACTGGAGATGCCAGGGATCAAATTTTGGGGGTCTTCTGCACATGACACATTTACTCTATCACTGACTCATGGCCTCTCATGTCAGGCCCGTAGCTAACGCATGGCCTATGGGGCCCGTCCCCCCTGTGGTTTTTGTGGCCCTCTCCCCCAATCCTCAGTTCCACCTCCCTCTGCTGGCCCGCTCACTCTTCGATCTTCTCCCCCCCCGGCTCTAGATGGCTGGGCTCAAGGCGAAGACAGCCCAAGCGAGCAAGCAGGTGGCGGGATTTGGCCCTGGTTCGGCTTCCACTGGGCTGGGTGGGATGGGGTCTGGTCTGGCGCTTCTTGCCAGGCACCGTGCAGGTGAGCAGCGAGCCAGGGACTCTGACATGGGCTGCTGGCGGCAAGGCAATTTGCGCCCACCGTGGGTGGGGCGAGGCAGGAGGGAGGCCAGCTGTGCCACCCTCATGAAGGCCAGCTGATCGGAGGCAGCGGAGGCTGTGGGGGGGACCAAGCACTTCTTTTGGCGGGGGGGACAGGACTCAGGCGAGCTGGCATAGCAGAATGCGACCGGGTGGTGAGGGGCAGGCAGGGAAAGCGGCCAGCAACAACTGGCCTCCAGATGCAATGTGGGAGGCTTCCGCTGGTTCCTACCTTTCGTGCATTCCCAGTAGGCGGAAGGGAGGCCAGCTTGGCACGGGGGGCAGGCAGGGGGTCACAATGGTCGAGGGCTGGCTGGGAAAACAGAGAAAGGAGGATGGTGGGGGTCATAGAATAGCTCCAGCATCCTACCTCATCCCTTTGGAGAATCCAGGAGGGATTCTTTTAGGAGTAACAACAAGAGAGCAGCACAAGCCAGGCTGCATTCCTCAATCCAAGCTACTAAGCAGCACCTTGCTTCTTCTCCCCCCCAC